>NC_060954.1:55342955-55353452 GCF_022045245.1 Lucilia cuprina
AAATATATTATATTCATAAAATATATTTATATTTTAATATTACATACGTATGCATAGGAGAAAATATGCATTTTGGTTACTAATATATTAGTAATTTTAATCACTGGTCTAAATTCTTAAATATCTTGACTGTAGTCTTGTTTATAGTCTCGATTAGTCAAAAATCCTGATTACAGTTTAAACTACTACAGTCCAGACTGCTCGACTACTACTTACTCTATAGTCTCAACTACTCTATAGTCTCAACATATAATCTCATCTAAAGTTTAGTATATAGTCTCAAGTATAGTCTTGTCTATAGTCTTGATTAGTCTAAAATCTTGACTACAATTTATACTAAAAACTCGACTACAACTTACTCCAGAGTCTCAACTATATATTAGTGTATAATATCATATAGAGTTTATTCTATAGTCTCAAGTATAGTTCAGTGTATAGTAATAACTATTAGCGATTTCATAGTATCAACTATAGTTTAGTTTGAACTCTATTATAATCTATAGTCTTGACTACAGTTAAGTCCACACACTCGACTGCAGTATAGTTTTATGCCGCGACAATAGTTTATGTTCATGTTTTTACTATAATCTTGTCCATAGTCTCGATTAGGCTGACTGTCGAGAGTTTTAACGTGAGCATCTGCCGTGTCGGCCTTATCTCACGGTGGTCTTTTTCATCCATAGGGTAGACTTGAGAACGGTCTACCATCGCCCCTTTGTCTTCAATGAAGACTCAGGTGGCAATTTTTGCACATTGGCTATGACCGTCCTTGTCCTTGTAATCTATGCAAGGACTAAGCCAAACATTAGACTAAGACAACCAATTTTTCAATCCCGGTCAGATTGGAGTTATTGGGCCTCTTTATACCCCGGGATTGCAATAACACCAAGGCGGAGGTCTCGCCAAGGTAACATGCCCCCGGGGGGAGTCTCGATTAGACTACAATATGGACTTAGAATAAGTCTATAATCTCCATTTCAGTTTAGTTAGTCTATATTCTTAAATATAGTTTAGTCTGAGCTGCGCGGACCAACGGGAAAGGAAAATATTAACCCCCCCCAAAAAAAAAAAAAAAACATATTTAAAAATGAGGTAAAAGGAATATAAGCTCCAGCTGCTAAAGATTAGTCTTTAGTTCCATCTCAAATTTAGTCAAAGTCACAACTATAATTCAGTAACAACTATAGATGAGTCCACTGTTTGATCTCTATTTTAGTCGATATTATCGATTACACATTAGTCTTTTTACTCGATTATAGTTTAGTATTTCATCTCGATCCGTGGCTGGTCTGGAGTATGTTTCAGTCCAAAGTGTAGACTAATGTTTAGCCTTTTGTCTTAACTATTATAAAGTCTGATGTCTCGACTAGCCTATACCAGTGACTATAGTTTAGTCTATAGTGTTAAAGTTTTGTCTTTAGCCTCATCTATAAATTATTCAAAGTCACAACTATAATTCAGTAATAACTATAGATAAGTCCACAGTTTGGCCTATTTAATTTTAGTCGATAGTATCGATTACAGTTTAGTCTACTTACATGACTATAGTTTAGTCTTGTATATAGTCTTAAATTGGGTTAACAGTTTAGTCTCTAGTTTCGAACACATTGCCTCGACTTAAAATTAATCTGTAACGTCGACAATAGTTTAGATTAAAGTGACGAATACGGCCGAGTATATTATTTCGACTACAGTATTATCTATAGTTGCAAATAGTCTATAATTTGGACTATTGTTAAGTCCACAATATCGATTTCTTATTAGGCTATAGCGTCAAGTAATCAAGTGGAGTTTAATCTATAGTTTTGATTCCAGTTTAAACAATTTTCTAGACTATAGATTTGTTTTAAAAGAAATTAGTACTCAGCAAAAACTGTCATTACCATGTAAGGGGTTAAAATGCTTACATAATAGCATTTTAAGTCATTATTTAAGTGCAGTAATGTATTAGCTTATCACAAACACTTACAAGTAATAAGAAAAGCTAGTCGTATAGCTATAGCTTCACGGATAAGATGCCAAATAAATTAGAAAGTATTTATATAAAACATTATTAGTAACACTATATTAGACCACTTCTATGTAAACCTGACGATATGTAGTAATCATTGAAACGTATGTTGTTAGGTAAGTAATTACAATTGAAAGTCATTACCTAGTTTTTGCTGAGTAGTTTTTTATAAGCTTTGGTTCCTATTGCACCCCCTCGAACTGCAATAATAGTAACTACATTTTAAATATATTTATATCTAGACAATATAACAATTCACACATGTATGTATCCAGACACTCAAATACAGATACAGATACTATTCACTTCAATTTTAGTCTTGGCCATTAACATGTGTATCGAAAGAAGCCAGTAAGTTCAGAGCCATATCCAGTGCCAAAAGAACTACAAATATTAGGGTGATAACTTATAGGCATAGAACGTATTAAACAGCTGGTGGCTCGTCTTTGATACCACTGAATTTAGGTTATACCACTAATATACACATAAGCCTGACTACAATGCACTCGTACGAAAACGACGTACCTGCATACTTAATATTATAATATATTGTATGATTTATCCATTGACAAGTTTTCCAAACAGAATAAATAATGAATTATTACAAGTTCTGTGGAAAAAAATCAAATTTGAATTTAAATTTAGTACAGCGACATAATCTGGTCAAATATTGAATGTAGGAAGGTCTGAATATTTCATATTTAAATCAAATCGTAATACTCCAGCAGTCATCATAATTATAAAAGCAACAAGAAGCTGGGATAATATTACTAATAATACAAATAAGTGTTAACATTTAACTTAAAAAATAGATCATTAAGATTATAAATAGTAAAATATTTTACTTTAAAATACACTGTATGTACTTACTAATAAGAAAAGACACGGATACATACATTATTTATAATTAATATTAAAATATTAGAAAATAACTATTGTCACTGGATTGTAAAATAGTGTTAATAATTGCAATTGATGTAATGTAAAGAATAAAAATTTCTTTAGAACTAAGCTTAAGATCACAATAATAAGCCTCATTAGCAAATTATACTTTTTTGAATCAATTAAATATGACTACACGAGTTAAGACTACACTATAGGTTCGACTAAAGACTATACAGTAGTCCAATCTTTAAAATGTAATATAAACTGGACTATAGTACAATCCAGACTAGACTTTAGACCACACTATATATTAGACTGAAGTCTAGAATATAGACAGGACTATAAATCAGTCTATAGACTAGACTGTAGTCTGGACTATGGACAAGACTAAATTCCAGACTATAGACAAGACTAAAGTCCAGACAATAAACAAGACTATAGTCCACACAATATACTAGATTATTGTCCAGACTATACTGTAGATAACACAATAGACTAAATAGTCAAAATTATAGACTAAACTATAGTCCAGATTATAGACTACACTATAGTACAGACTATAGACTACACTATAGTCCAGACTATAAACTAAGCCAAAGTCCAGGCTATAGAGCAGAATATAGTTTAGAAATCTAGACAATAGACCAGACTATAGACTAGACTAAAGTCAAGACTATAGACTAGACTATAGCCAAACTATAGACTAGACTATAGACCAGACTATATACTATAGTCTAGACTATAGTCCAGACTATATACTATAGTCAAGTTTAGAATATAGCCCAGACTATAGACTATAGTCCAGGTTATAGACTATTGTCCAGATTACAGACTATAGGCTATAGAGCAGACTATGGATTATTCTAGTCTAAACAATAGTCTAGACTATAGACTAGAGTAAAGTCCACACTATAGACTAGACTATAGTCTAGGCTATAGTCTAGACTAGAATATAGCCCAGATAATAGCCTATAGTCCAGGTTATAGACTATTGTCCAGATTATAGACTATAGTCCAAACTATAGTCGCAACTATAGACTACAATCTAGATTATATAGTATAGTCTGTAATCTAGACTATAGACAAGAATATACTCCAGACTAAGACTATAGTCCAGACTTTACTCTTGTCTATAGTCAGAACTTTAGTCTTGTCTCTAGTCTGGGCTATAGACTATAGTCTAGACTATAGTCTATAGTCTGGACTATAGTCTATAGTCTGGACTATAGTATATAGTCTTTACTATAGTCTATAGTCTGGACTATAGTCTATAGTCTGGACTGTAGTCTTTAGTCTGGACCTTGGTCTATAGTTCAGATTAGTCTATAGTCCAAACTATAGACTATAATCCAGATTAAAGACTAGATTATAGTCCAGACTATAAGCTATACCAAATTTTAGGCTATAGAGCAGACAATAGACTAGACTATAGTCTGGATGATAGAGAAGACTATAGACAAGACTAAAGTCCAGGCAGTAGACAAGACTATAGACTACATTATAATCCAGACTATAATCCGGACTATAAACTGGACTACAGTCCAGTCTATAGTCCAGACTATAGACTTGAACATTGCCCAGACTATAGAAAAGACTAAAGACCAGACTATAAACTAGACTAGACTATATACCAGACTATAAACAAGAGTAAAGTCGAGGCTATAAAGCAGACTATAGACTAGACCATAGTCGACTATAGACTAGACTATATAATAGACTCTATCATAGACTTTTGTCCAGAGAAGAGAACTTGAAAATTACTATATATTTATTTAGTCAACATCATCCTATATATATAGATATCAGATTATAATAAAACCAATTTCATGGTTATAAATTAATTTTTTCTATGCGATTAAAAATTAATGTCTTTTGCTTATTTTAATATAATATAGAATACAATATCCAAAGATAAAAGCTATTGGAATGCTAGTCCATATTAAATTCAAATCAAGTTCTTAACTATCAATATGTAGATGCATTCAACAATTTGAGAGCCCTACCATATTTAGCACAGCTTCTAAAAAACTACATACATATATACATATATAAATGTATGTATATATCAAAACATAGTTGGTTTAATGCATTGCGAGAATCAGCAAAAATAAAAAAATAAGGAAAATACAAGAAATATCCCATTTCAAAAACTGCTTACAAATGTTTGCGGTCAATCCTTTCAGTATGTATGTAGGTATTCTTTTACTCAAGTTAAAAAAATGTCATGTGATGCCCAAATGAACATGGGAACTTCATATAAAATGAAATATTTAAAAATGTTTTACTTTTTTATTTAATTTTTTTGTGTACTTTTTTTATAAAAACGAAAAAAGAAGAAGAATTAAGCGGCATCTTTAGTTGTTTCTTTTAGGGGTCTTAAATCTTTTTGCTCTCATTCAGGTGTTTAAAATTCATATGTATAGAACATACAAACATACAAGCATGTATGTACATACGTTCATAAAAAATATCTAGATACATGTATCTACTTACAATACTTATTGTTTACAACAACGAAAACAATAAAAATATTGACTATATCTAAAAGTATGTACCAAGTATGTACATACATATGTATATAACAATAGCAGACAATTTGTAGTCTTTTATAAATTTGTTGCTGTTAACTCGTTGGCTCGCTCGAATCACTTCTGATACCTGGAATATTAAAGTGTTTTCTTAGGATTTGCACTTCTTTGTATTGAAATGAATGTGTTGTGTGTGTCCGAGTGTCGATAGAAGTACGTAAACATTTCGATATTTATTTATTTTTTTGTTGTTTTCTGTTAAAGTTTATAATTTTCACGGCTATATAACAATTGATTCATTAATATGAAGTGTTAGGGTCTTACAGCTACACACTTATGTTGAATAAGTTGAGAGAGTATTTGTGTGTATTTAGGAAGAATTAGAATTTCAATATTTTTATTTAGAGTTTCCATTGGTATAATTTGATAATAAGTACTAGGAAATAGTCGATATAAGAATTAGATATTGAAGTTTAGGAATAATCATTTCAATATCAGTTCTAGTTTAATTATAGTTCAGTTTTAATTCAGTTCTAGTTCTCGTTCAGTTTTAGTTCATTTCTAGTTCAGTTCTAGTTTAGTTCTAGTTCAGTTCTAATTCAGTTCTATTTCAGTTCTAGTTCAGTTCTAGTTCAGTTCTAGTTCAGTTCTAGTTCAGTTCTAGTTCAGTTCTAGTTCAGTTCTAGTTCAGTTCTAGTTCAGTTCTAGTTCAGTTCTAGTTCAAGTTCAAGTTCAGTTCTAGTTCAGTTCTAGTTCAGTTCTAGTTCAGTTCTAGTTCAGTTCTAGTTCTAGTTCAGTTCTAGTTCAGTTCTAGTTCAGTTCTAGTTCAGTTCTAGTTCAGTTCTAGTTCAGTTCTAGTTCAGTTCTAGTTCAGTTCTAGTTCAGTTCTAGTTCAGTTCTAGTTCAGTTCTAGTTCAGTTCTAGTTCAGTTCTAGTTCAGTTCTAGTTCAGTTCTAGTTCAGTTCTAGTTCAGTTCTAGTTCAGTTCTAGTTCAGTTCTAGTTCAGTTCTAGTTCAGTTCTAGTTCAGTTGCAGTTCAGTTTTAGTTAAGTTCTAGTTAAGTTCTAGTTCAGTTCTAGTTCTAGTTTAGTTCTAGTTCAGTTCTAGTTCAGTTCTAGTTCAGTTGCAGTTCAGTTTTAGTTAAGTTCTAGTTCAGTTCTAGTTCTAGTTTAGTTCTAGTTCAGTTCTAGTTCAGTTCTAGTTCAGTTCTAGTTCAGTTCTAGTTCAGTTCTAGTTCAGTTCTAGTTCAGTTCTAGTTCAGTTTTAGTTCAGTTCTAGTTCAGTTCTTGTTCAGTTCTTGTTCAGTTCTAGTTCAGTTCTAGTTCAGTTCTAGTTAAGTTCTAGTTCAGTTTTAGTTCAGTTCTAGTTCAGTTCTAGTTCTAGTTTAGTTCTAGTTCAGTTCTAGTTCAGTTCTAGTTCAGTTCTAGTTCAGTTCTAGTTCAGTTCTAGTTCAGTTCTAGTTCAGTTCTAGTTCAGTTCTAGTTCAGTTCTAGTTCAGTTCTAGTTCAGTTCTAGTTCAGTTCTAGTTCATTTCTAGTTCAGTTCTAGTTCAGTCCAAAATGTGGACTAATCAATGTTCTATTGAGTGTGTTCTTGAAGTGTAAATAAAATCCGTATCAAACTATAGTAAATAAATTTTTATAAATTTTATTCCAATTGATATCACCACAGTTCAGATTACAACGTACACCAACTAGTAGGTAATGTCTTAGTGTTAGTAAGTATCTAGTTACCCCTTGTCATTAGTTGTCATTGCATACGAGTGTACATAAATATAACCGTCACAGCGCCAATTTCAATTGATACTCATAAAGAGATAACATGACATTAAATGAGTAACTTTTAAGTTTTGTTTATTATTTGTTTTCTTTCATTTTCATCGTTTGTTTTCTTTTGCTTTGAATTGGTTTTTCTTGGATTTTTAATTTTTTATGATTAGAGTTCCAATTCAATTTGTGTACGTTATTTGCTCAGTTTGTTTACTAGAAGTATTTTTTTGCTGAGCACGCGTCTTTAACCACAGACCCTATAGTGTGTAATCGGATACACGCACGCGTATACAAATAATGACTAGTGGAGGGAATGAATGTTTATTTTCATGTTCAAACGATATGTTTGAAACATGGTAAAACATAAATAATAACACCAATATCAAACAAAAATATTATGTATAAAAATATGTGTATTAAAATAACGTAGGTAGATTGAAAAGTGTATAGTTTCATGAAAATATTCTCTGTTTTGCATTGAACAGTTATACAGCTGACTTTAGTCGAAGTCAACTTGACAAATGCAATCCTGTGAAAGAGATTTATTTAACGGAATTGAATCCAAACATTTTGGGAAGGATGTTAAAGGCTTTAAGTAGTTCGTTAAGTTTCAATTAACCCACGTCATTTTGCATTATGGGTAAAACATAAGGGTGCCATTAAATGTATGGTATTTTAAATTGTGTTCACTACAAAAGTTTAAAATTTCCATTTGTGGTTTAAATCTTCTTGAGGATACACAATCATGCTGGAATGTAAGCAATTTTTTCAAATGGTTAAACATAAAATATTGATTTCAAATATATGATGATGGTCATTGTTTTTCGATAAAAAGGGACAGAAAAATAAATAAATTCCTTACACAATGATAATAAATAAAATATTATCTGAAGGAGTTAGTTGAGATTAAAACAGGAAAAAGGATTTTTTAGACTTTATACATTTTACTAAAATTTCCAATTTAAAATACTAGTTTTTAATACAATAATAATATTGGGTTTTTTTTACACAACTCGTATAAGTAATATTTTCACTATTTAATTTCCATACACGCAGTGAAATTGTAAGAAACAAACGTTTGTAAGTTTTTGCTCTCGTAAAGTCTAGACAATTGTAGATGGAGCGCACATAAAAACAAAATGTACGTCAAAGTCAAATTGCAAATGTAATTAACTTTGATGACATCAAATGGACAGTAAATGAAATTATACAATCTTTAAGATACACTTTCCACTTAACACATTCTATTTTTTCTTTTTCGTCGTTACACATTTATTACAATCAGCATGGACATGGTTAGTGTTTAAATGTCATTTTAATTATTACAACGTTATATTAAACGCAATGATTTTAATAGTTCTTTAATTTCTTTAACAGCTTCAGAAATACATATATTAAGGGTATTCATGGAAGAGAATTTTGTTCTATTTTTAACTAGTTCAGTTATACAGACTTTAGACTGGACTATAGTTCAGACTAGTTCAGTTCTAGTTATAGTTCAATTCTAACTTATTTCTAGTCCAGTTCTAGTTCAGATCTAGTTTAGTTCTAGTTCAGTTCTAATTCATTTCTAGTTCAGTTCTAGTTCAGTTCTAGGTCAGTTTCAGTTTAGTTCTAGTTCAGTTCTAGTTTAGTTCTAGTTCTAGTTCAGTTCTAGTTCAGTTCTAGTTCAGTTCTAGTTCAGTTCTAGTTCAGTTCTAGTTCAGTTCTAGTTCAGTTCTAGTTCAGTTCTAGTTCAGTTCTAGTTCAGTTCTAGTTCAGTTCTAGTTCAGTTCTAGTTCAGTTCTAGTTCAGTTCTAGTTCAGTTCTAGTTCAGTTCTAGTTCAGTTCTAGTTCAGTTCTGGTTTAGTTTTCAGAATGGTACTTAATATTGTCAATAGTTCCTGATGTCCCGCAAAGACTTCAAACTCGCTAAACTATTTCTGCAGATACGTATGTAAATGAATACCCTCCTCAATTAAATCCTTCCTTGTCAGTATCTTTTCTGTTTTATTTTATTTTATTTTATTTTATTTCTTTTTTTTTTTGGATTAGATGGAATTTCGTATAGATACTCGTGCATCTCATGTCTGATATCGTGTTTAATATCATCTTTGTACAACCATTAAAATAGTTGACAACACCTACAGACATTTTCATTACTTAATTAAATTCTATGCACATCATCTTTATCTAGCACTTGATCTGTGGCAAAAATAAATAATAAAAAAAAAACAAACCAACTACAACTCAATTTTTTTTATACATTCAGTTCAGTTTTCGCCAAGAGGCGCCGCTGCTATATAATACGATACGATTTCAACATAGACGTAAATGAGTTCGAGTGCCTGGCAATCTTATTTTAGCAAAATAAAAAAAGTGCACAAGATTGACTTACAATGTACTTTATGGATACGTTTCTTATAAAATTGTATTGAATTATATTGAACAGTCCAAGTTGCATGTCATGTTTATACTATTTTGAATTCTAATTGCATTTTGTTTGTTGGGATTCAAAGAGAAAGCCGATCTGCTTAAAATGTATAAATGTAAGCGGGTACTTCGTGTTTGAAATAGATAAAGAAGGGCGTTTAGAGAAATGTTTTTTTTTAGAACAAAATTCTTAATGGGTGGATTTAAATTAAGGAAATTTAAACTAAAATAAAAACATTATCAATTAATTCCTTAGACCATTTAAAAGTGTCAATTGAATGTGTAATTGCTTTGAAATTGATTATTTTTTTAATCAAGTATTGTCACGAGAAATGATAATTTTAAGATGCAATGAAATAATTAAAAGGGAATTATGAAAGTCCATGTTGTTTGAGAAGACATGCAATGATTTTGAAATAACGTAAACAAGTATGTAGGGTTAAGCTTAATCTTAATATTAATTTCAAAATAAGGCATAATAAAATAACAACTTACACTTCGATTTTGTCAGAGCTGTAAATGTAAGTGTGATTCTAGGGGTCTTGAAATAATCTTAAATTTTACATAAACTTGCAATAAAGCCAATCTGACTCTATTTATAAGACATTAAAACCTCACTGTAAGAACTGAACTAGAACTGACCTATAAGTGCACTAGAACTGAACTAGAACTGAACTAGAACTGATCTAGAACTGATCTAGAACTGAACTAGAACTGAACTAGAACTGATCTAGAACTGATCTAGAACTGAACTAGAACTGGACTAGAACTGAACTAGAACTGATCTAGAACTGAACTAGAACTGAACTAGAACTGAACTAGAACTAGAACTGAACTAAAACTGAACTAGAACTGAACTAGAACTGAACTAGAACTGAACTAGAACTGAACTA
>NC_060954.1:55353552-55368836 GCF_022045245.1 Lucilia cuprina
AGATAGATAGATAGATAGATAGATAGATAGATAGATAGATAGATAGATAGATAGATAGATAGATAGATAGATAGATAGATAGATAGATAGATAGATAGATAGTTCAGTATCTCCGTGTATTTCAAAACATTTTCGTTTTCCCATATTTCTTGAATGCAAAATCAACCAAAACGGGAGAACCATTAATATCTAAAGAGAGCAAGAGTTAGAGGTTTAATGTAAAAATGTTTAAACTTCCTTCTAATAAATGAATGAATGAATGAATGGTTAGTTGTTTGGTTACCATATGTGTGAGTGGGTGTTTGGGGTAAAAGCGGAAATACAAATGCAGCCATATGTAAAAGAAAAGTTGAAAGTAAAAGGGAATTTGTTATTTTTTTAACAAACATCCACACATACATGCATATATGTATAGACTTATAAATATTTACAATTATGTTGGTATTGAAGGAAATCAGCCAATGAACCCCAAATGATGGGGTTATGAACTATTTCCAATTTTTTTATTATTATACGTTGGTAACGTTTTGTTTTTATTGTTGCTATTTTTTCTGTTTCTTTTCTTTGTAAATTTGCTAATATTGTTTTCGACACGAATTTTTATAAGTTATGACAGTTAATGAGAGTGTAGACTAGGAACGGAGAGAGGCTAAGAGAGAAGGGAAACTGTTGGTAAATGAAAGACTGTTAGCTAAGTTTTGAATGGAAATTCATTCACAAAAACAGTTAGCGCGTGACACGTGAAGTTATAGAACGTGACAAAATCGTTCCTTAAAACAAGAATTTATATAAAAGATAAAGATTTAAAGAAAAGGATTAGAATATACAATCGTAAATACTAAAATATTCATAGATTAAAGTGGAACAAAAAAAAAACATGAAAAAAATGTAAATTAATATTTGAAACAAAACACACAAAAGTGGGTGTGATGGAGTTTGTTTGCGACAAAAATAAATAAAAATAACAAGAAAGCAAATAGTTTTTTAGTGGTTTTTGGCAAATTGATTTCTAATTATTTTCGTAGTTATTGCCTGCCACAAATACTTATAGAAACTAATAAATAAATTCATAAAACAACAATTCCAATTTAAATAGTATTTAGCAAAATAATTTGTTTTTCAACATATCAACTTGTTTGACTCAACAATATGCCTTTATCGCTGACAACTCGTCGTAGACAGCAGACGTCGTCGTCAACATCTGCCAAGTGGTCTTCGTCGTCATCAACTGCACAACAGCATCTTGTTGCTCAACATTTTGCTGCAACGAACAATTCGAATAATTTAGTACGTCAACACTTTCAAAATCAACCGGTACGCAAACAAAAATCCTTTATAGAAACTTCACATCTCAATAAAACTCTCTTAACATCACATACGGGACGTGCGTATTTATCTCGCGGCCTTTCGGTAGGAAGATCACATGATATACAACGTTCCACGTATCACAAACAAGTTTTAAAGAAACATTCTTCCATTACGGCTGCAATTGGTAATGGTAGCAATGAGCGTGAATCTTTAAAAACGGGTGAATTAATAAAGAAAAATATAACGTCTTGTGGACGCAGTGTCATTGGCGGTAGTGATTTTTTACGTAATTCTAGCCGAGTACAAGCTTGGTCATCGACTTCGTCGATTTTAAAGTCATTAGATAAGGAATTGGCTCAACTGAATGGTGTTGTTGGAAAGTGTAAAGACGCTAAAGTCCTAAAGGGTCATGGAGATAGTGTCAATAACGTTAAAATGTAAGTATTTATAAAAGTCGGTCATGGCCAACTATTTGATAAAAAAGAACGTGTGATATATTTCTAAGAAATTAAGGGTAATTAAGGTTTTTGTAAAACTAAGTTGTGTTGATCTTTAAAGAGGTACCAAAGTGTTTAACGTAAATATTACGTCCAATTTCGTAAAATACAAACTTGGTCAACAGCTTCATTGATTTTGGAAACAGAATTGGGTTATGTGAACGGGTTCGATTTTAAGGAGGCTAGGTGAAGTTATATACATATATCTATATATCTATCTATCTATCTATCTATCTATCTATCTATCTATCTATCTATCTATCTATCTATCTATCTATCTATCTATCTATCTATCTATCTATCTATCTATCTATCTATCTATCTATCTATCTATCTATCTATCTATCTATCTATCTATCTATCTATCTATCTATCTATCTATCTATCTATCTATCTATCTATCTATCTATCTATCTATCTATCTATCTATCTATCTATCTATCTATCTATCTATCTATCTATCTATCTATCTATCTATCTATATATCTATCTATCTATTTATCTTCTTATCTACTTATCTACTTATCTAATTATCTATTTATCTATTTATCTATTTATCTATTTATCTATTTATCTATTTATCTATTTATCTATCTATCTATGTATGTATCTATCTATCTATCTATCTATCTATCTATCTATCTATCTATCTATCTATCTATCTATCTATCTATCTATCTATCTATCTATCTATCTATCTATCTATCTATCTATCTATCTATCTATCTATCTATCTATCCATCTCCCTATCTATCTATCTATGTATCTATCTATCTATCTATCTATCTATCTATCTATCTATCTATCTATCTATCTATCTATCTATCCATCTCCCTATCTATCTATCTATCTATCTATCTATCTATCTATCTATCTATCTATCTATCTATCTATCTATCTATCTATCTATCTATCTATCTATCTATCTATCTATCTATCTATCTATCTATCTATCTATCTATCTATCTATCTATCTATCTATCTATCTATCTATCTATCTATCTATCTATCTATCTATCTATCTATCTATCCATCTACCTATCTTTCTATCTATCTATTTATATATCCATCCATCTTTCTATCAGTCATTATTTATTATTAATAAACATTTAGCATGTTTATATTTCAGGGATTTGAAAACCGAAAAAACGGTTATTGAACCAGTTGTCAATAATATTGGCAATATGTCAGAAAATAAAAAAAAAACGAATTCTTTATAGGAACCTATACCAATATGAGTGTGTGCATATTTGTATATAAAAACCAATCAAATTGACATACTTTTCTTTTATTTTCTGTTACATTTAGTTACATTTTTATTATTCTGATAAACTCTAAAATATATTTGGAGTTGAGTCCATACATACACATAGAACATACTTAAGTTTTATATACTCGTTTGAAGAATAAAACAAGTAAATATTATGAGTTAGGTTTATTTTCTTTTCATTTTCTATAAAAATCGTTTTTTTTAACAACCACGCAATCTTAAAGTTTATAGAGTAGAGTCGACTTTTAAATACTCTATTGGACAAATTTGATGATGACATTTTTTGATATTTTCTTACCTTCCAATTGAAATATTTATTGGTAGCAGCAATTGTTTATATTTTTGGTAGTTGTTAGCAATTTTTTGGGAATTTTTCTATGACTTATGGTAGGGTATATAAATAAAAGCAAAAGTACTCATATTAATAACAAATAAGGACAAGTACTTTATTAGGTTATTTGCTATTGTTAGACAATTGCCAACCAAATATTATAACAAAAACAAAAAAATTAAGACAACACACAGCGCCTGACATGACACAAAGTGACATGAGAAATATGCATTTTGGAAAAACAAAAAACAAATGCAACGAGTGTATTTAGAAGCTTTAAATAAGACTTCTTGAATGTTATTATTCAAAAAACCACAGAGTAATAAAACAAGATATTTATTTGTCATTGACTTTTTTCATAGTTGTTTCCAACTCCACGGACTAGCCCATATACTAGTCTGTGAGCTTGCCTAAGGCATCATTTATTCTATTGCTTTTAATTCAAGTTCTTAAAGAAAATCTTCTTTCAATGTGTATTTCTTTAACTTTCTCCGAATCCTTGCAGAAATAACAACCCAAAAACGGAAACTACAATAACCCACAACTCAAACAATTACCATTCCAATAAAAGATCGACTAAACCTGAAGTAAATAAAGTTAACTTAAGCATAGTTCTATCACATGCTCTAAATTCAACGAAAGAAGAGAACTACTGTATAGACAGTGAACAGGAAGCGGATGAGGATAATGACGAAACAGACACTGATGAAACATTAAGTGATTCTAACAAAAATATAGCAAGTTTTTTGATATATTCTAAAAAATACTAACAAAAATTGAAAACTCTTTCCCTAACTACTTTTTAGAATTCCCAAACGAAAGACAACAAGAAATTTGAAAACTCTTGCAACACACGTTCCTCTATACCAGCTCAACAACGCCGAGCAGTCTATCACTCCAGTAGATTTGTAACAAATTTAGCTTTAAGCAGTCATAGCAACAACAACAACAATACAACAGGAACAACAAATCTAACTAGTGGCCTACAAAATCCACAAAACTTTAACGCTTCACCCTCACTGACCGTACAAAGGCGACCACCCTTGGTGCGTGCTATGTCGGCACCTGTACGTAGTTTTGACGAAACAACGGCTAAAAGTTCAGCAACATTTTTGGCCTCTAAACGAAAATCTCGCAGAAGAAAATTAAATTCACGCAATATAAGCTGTGATAAGGGTTCAACGGATGTTTTAAGTGCAAAAGATTTAAATGTTGAACGAAAATCTACAATAAATAGAAAAGTTTTAACACGTTCCAAATCGGTGGCAGCCGATGTTATAACTTTGGTCTCACTCATAAGTTCAGAGGGTTCAGACTCGGAAAAAGAGGAATCTGCTATAACACCTACCAATTCGCATAAGGGAAGTCCAACTAAAAGGGCCCCTTCCTTAAGAAAAACTGGCAAATCGGGTGAGTTATACTTTATAGTTAAGGAAAATTAAAAAAAAAACACTTAAATTCTTTTAAACAGTATCTTTTCAAGAGAATTATCCACCCACCTTTCAATTTGCCTCTAAAGAATATTCTCATATGCTGAGAAGGGGTTCCATAGCCCCCTTGGCTCAACGCATTAAATCGAATAGACCACCCACAGCACCTCCTGGATCAATATTTCATAACAATTCAAAATTAAATAACGAAATGACTGCTGCCCTTAATAGTGAGTCGACAGAGGAAAAAGAAAATAATATGGAAAATTTAAAACCTAATGTAAGTCCCACTTTAAACGATAAACCCCTGGAAGAGGAATATGAATTCCCTGAATATGTACGCAGTCTCAAAGAACGTGAATGTTGGAAATTATATATGAAAATGTCCACAAAAGGTGTTAATATAACCTATGACACTATACTGCGTGGCATGTTGACACCTACAGAATTTCGTCAATTGCAAAAACAACGCGAACTGGAAGAGGCTAAAGCCCAAAAAGAAGCAGAAGAAAATGGTGTGTTAGAGGAAAAGTCTAAAAGTACACCCACCGCTATAGAGAGACTTAAGGAGAGTTTATTGAAAAATTAACTTACAAAATAATCGCATTGCCTTTAGATTTTTAACACACGATGAAGCCTAAAATTTCTTATGTAGTTTTTATTATATACATATATCGTACTTCTTTTGTTTAAAGCACTCGTTAAATACTAGACACTTAAAGCTCACCGACAATTTTAGATTTTAATAAAAAAAATTAATAAAAGAATTTGATAAAAATGTGTTTTTAATTCCATTAAAAGGGGCAACTGGTCTGATTTTAGTTAATACTTTAACATAGACTAGACTATAGACTAGACCATAGACTAGACTATAGACTAGACTATAGACTAGACTATAGACTAGACTATAGACTAGACTATAGACTAAACTATAGACTAAACTATAGACTAGACTATAAACTAGACTATAAGAAAATTTCTAAAAATGATTAAAAATATAAAATAATTTAAACTTACCACTACTTATTTAATTTACAAGTTCTGTTTTATGAAATTATTAAAATTTTTTTATACACTTTTCATTTACATTCATTTTTTATTATTTTTTTTATTTAGATATTATTTTTAATTTTATTATTATTAACTTTTCTCTTTATTTATATATTTTTATATTTTTTATTTATTTTACTTCATTTTTTGATATTTTTATTAATTTTTATATATATTTTATATTTTTTACTTATTTAATTACATTTATTTAATATTAAACCCGTTTCATTAACAAAAACGCGGAAACGAAACTAAACGACACAGAACGGAAATGACAAAAATACGGCAACACCTAAATTTATATTCCGGTGGAACTAAGCAACATTATTACGGCGGAACTAAACAACATTATTCCGGCGGAACTTAAAAACATTATTCTGGCGGAACTTAACAACACTACAAGCTTCACAAAAGTCACAATGTTGCCATACAAAAAAATTAAACTATTTTACATACATATGGCAACCTTTTAACACCCGTAATATTTTTAAACACTCTGGCAACTTTGCGTTATTAGCTTTTTTCTCTTGTACATTTCTTCCACCTAAATATAGTACAAATGTTAAAACACTAAAAACTTTCTAAATTTCATATACCGCAACGAACTTTCATACAAATACTATAAACACAATATTATTTTATCGATTCCAACACTTTTCACTTTAGTATTTTAGCTAAAACCTTTTATATTTAATATTTTTCCCGAGCTAATACCGAAAGACAACCGTTTGCGCGCGTTTTAAGAAAAGAAACTTCAATCAAATGTCATTAAGCTTTTCCACATACTTTACAACACTGCGAAGTTGTCAAACAAATAGTGTTGTTAAAAATATAAGACGGAATGAAAAAAATGGGAAAAACGTTACAAAAAACACTTTTTCCTATATTTAAATTACAATTAGCAGTAGTATTTCTAAAATTTAAATATTTTATTTTTATTTTTAAATTATTTTTCACATGTTTTCTTTAAGAAATCTTAACAAAAACACTTTTTATTTCCACTAAAGAAAACCTATTTAATCTATAACGTACTTATAATAAAAAACACTTTACAACACTAGTCTCTAATTTTCATGTATTTTTGACATTTTGACAAACAGCTGTTGGGTTAGAGATAAAAACAAGAATTTAATTGATAAAAGAAAACAAATCGTCAAAAAATTATAAAATTGTTTATAATAACATATATTTTTATAAAATTGTATTAAAATCAAGTGCTTTCATATAATATGCTTTAGCTATGTGGATTATTTACTCTATAATCATACACATTCTGCTATTGGGCTCTATATTTGTTATATATTTTCGTTCACCGGTCATTACTAATCTTCAGCCCTATAAAAATATTCCTCTAGAGGCTCCAGCAAAACGTTTGGTTTTAATTGTGACCGATGGTTTAAGAGCAGAATCTTTTTATCATGAAAATTTCAAAAATGTACCGAACATTAAACATCTAATCGATAGCCAAAAGGGAGTGTATGGCATTTCCAAGACCCGAGTACCAACCGAATCAAGACCTGGTCATATTGCCCTTATAGCCGGTCTATATGAAGATCCTTCGGCTGTTACTAGAGGCTGGAAAGAGAATCCTATTGAATTTGATACTGTATTTAATAGAAGTGCTAAAACTTATGCCTGGGGAGCCAATGATGTTTTACACATTTTCTCGAGACTCTCTAGAGAAGATGAAAAACGTTTATTCTTTGATTCATATAATCATGAATTGGATTTTTCGGGTAAAGAGAAAACCTATGAATTGGATAAATGGGTTTTCGATAAAGTGGAAAAGTTTTTACAACGTAAAAGGGAGGAGTTACAGCCAGAAAGTCAAGTTATATATTTTCTGCATTTATTGGGTTTAGATACTGCTGGACATGTGCATAAACCTAATACAAAGTTATTTTTGGAAAATTTACATTATACTGACAGAGGTATTAAGGAAATGTATGAACTGTTTGAGAAAACATTTCCCGATGGTAAAACGGCTTATGTTTTGACTTCAGATCATGGTATGACGGATGCAGGTGAGTAAGGGGAGAATCTAGTTTAAGGGGTAATATCTTAAATTTTCATTTAAATAGAATTTTTCTAGAAAAATCTTTTCTATATATTCTTTTCTTATAAATAAAACGTGTTATTGATTTGTACTTCTTATTCCAGGTTCTCATGGCGCTGGTGCAAACTATGAAACCGAGACTCCATTTTTCATCTGGGGTGCAGGTGTCAAACACAAATCCTACAGTTCACAAAACAATAGATCATCACTATTTGAATTGGAACAGGCTCAAATGGCACCCATAATGTCTGCACTTCTGGGTATAGCTACACCCATGAATAACTTCGGGGTATTACCCCAAGACCTCATTAATGCCTCTCAACTTTATCTACTACATGCCACACAAAGTAATGCTCATCAGTTATACAATCAATATAAATCATTGTTGCAAGAACATGAAAAAGGTTTATTTAACAAATTTCTGCCCAAATTTAAAATGGATATCGATTTTGAGGAATATTTGGTGACACAAAGCACCTATGAAGAAGAAAAACTAGCTATTTACAACAGCTACAAACTAATGTATTCAGCCTTAAAAGGTATAGACTATTATTTCAGTTATTATCGTGAGCTATTATTAACAGCAACGACAGCAACTTTTATTGTCTGGTTGGGTTATTTACTTAAATTATTAGGTCAGGTTAATACTACTGTTACTAGATTGTCTAAGAAGAGTAATTTTGCTTTTAGTTGGAAATGTTTTCTTTTATCATTTCTGTTCTTAATAACTCTTATATTTTGTTTATTGCAAAAGTTAAGCTGGAGTATAACCTTTTATCTTATACTGCCTTTTGTGGTGGCCAGCTTATTTATAACAAAACGTGGTGCTATTTTATTATTTGATAACAAATTAGGTTTAACAAAATTCCATTTATTCCTACTGTTACTATGTGCTGAACTTTTGGTTTATACTTTTTTCGATAGACGAGCTATTTCTTTGGGATTTCTAGTATTTGCTTTACAAGATAAAATTTCCTTGAAATTCTTTAAACAAAAACTAAAATTTTATATAAGTTTTATTTTATCTTTGATTTTATGTATATTTCCCTTACTGCCCATCTCGGTGGGTTATTCCAATAATGCTCTACTATATGCTGGTATATTTGTCACTTTCTTAAGACCATTTTTGGTAAAAAATTCCATAACAATAATAGATAAATTAATAGTATTTGTAGCTTTAATTAATAATATAATCTGTGTTTATATGCACTCTCAGCAATTAGGTGTTAGTGTTATATCCCACATAATATCCTGGTTTTATCTTTTATATGTTTTTATGTCTCTAGTCAAACCCAGTGCTCTAACACTTAAACAACGTTTAGAGAAATTTATATTTTTTTTAACTAGTCTTTATTGTTTATTTTGCACTTCGTATGAATCCTTGTTTATTTTACTCTTAATTTCCGAATTAATTTTATCTCTAGACTGTTCCTTGACAAAAAATAATTTAAATACCCCCTCATCCCTTCTCACCAATACTCTACACATTTCCCACTGCTTTCGTTTGGCTTTTATAATTTTACTTTATACCTTTTTCTCTTTTTTTGGCTCTGGCAATATAGCCTCGGTAAGCTCTTTTGATCCCAATATTATACGTTGTTTTCTAGCCACTTTTTCTCCTTTTGTTATTATGTTTTTGGTTATTCTAAAATTGATTATACCCATTTTACTTATTATTTCCATTATATTCGCCTTAACTCCCTTAGCTTTGCAATACGAACGTCAAATATTTATTTGCCTCTTAATCGTTTGCGACATTATGGGTTTAAACTTTTTATTTTTAGTTAAAAATCAGGGCTCTTGGCTAGAAATCGGTACCTCCATATCACATTTTGTTATTATGCAAGTGACAACACTGGTTTTAGTATTATTTGTTAATTTAGCGAAATTTTTATTGAAAATTCAGGTCTCATCGGGTTTTGAGGAAAATTTTGTGAAACTTAAATAAATTTATATTTAATAAAATATATATTTTTTACAAAACTTTTTGTATTTAATGTAAATTTATTTTTTTTTTGTTTTATCTATAATTTTGTGAAATAAATTTTTTTTAAACCAATACTTTATTTGTTTAATTATCAAAAAACTTAAAACTAATATCTTTCAATATACAAACCAGTTCTAGTTCATTTCAAGATCATTTCTAGTTCAGTTCTAATTCAGTTCTAGTTCAGTTCTAGTTCAGTTCTAGTTCATTTCAAGATCATTTCTAGTTCAGCTTTTGTGCAGTTATTGATCAGGTATAGCTCAGTTCTAGTTCAGTTCTAGTTTAGTTCTAGTTCTAGTTCAGTTCTAGTTCAGTTCTAGTTCAGTTCTAGTTCAGTTCTAGTTCAGTTCTAGTTCAAGTTCAGTTCTAGTTCAGTTCTAGTTCAGTTCTAGTTCAGTTCTAGTTCAGTTCTAGTTCAGTTCTAGTTCAGTTCTAGTTCAGTTCTAGTTCAGTTCTAGTTCAGTTCTAGTTCTAGTTCAGTTCTAGTTCAGTTCTAAATCAATTCTAGTTCAGTTCTAGTTCATATTTTCAGTTTTCATTAAAATATTTTAAAAAAATTTTATTTTCATAAAATATTTTATAATATTCCCCCAAAAAACGATTAATATCCCATGAACTCAACGCAATTGCTTAAAGCTGGGTAAATTGGCAGCCCTGTAGTTATTTATATTAAATCTGGCATCATCAAATTTAGTTAAGAAAATATTAAAGCGCGGTTAGCTCGTGAAAAATTTGTTCCGTGGAAAAATAAGGAAAAAGTGTGATTATAACAAGTTGAGTTTATCTGAAACTTTTAAATATTTGTACATTAAAAGAGGAACAAAAGATATGATATAAAGAAAACGTAAAATTAAGTTTTGTTTAAATACAAAAAAATTGTCAGCAGCAACAAGCTTGTCAGTTTATGCAAATGATAAAGAGTAGTGTTCGTTCACAATATAACGTAATAATAACAAAATAATGAAAAATAAATTTAAAATGATTAATAAACAAGAACAACAAGAAAATGTAAATCAAATCAGATTTTATTAGAAATTTTAAAGGAAAACCTAATAGTTTTGTTGTGGGTGTTAAGAGATGTCATTTCTTTTACTATTAAAAATCAGTGTTGAAAAACGTTAAAAAGTATGTATGTCTCTACAGTTTGAAAACGTTTACCAACACTTATAGTTAAAAAACAGCTAAAAATCCAATTAATTAAAACAAGCAGTAACTTAAAATAGAATTTTAAATTTATTCTTACAAAACACTGGGGTAAGTTAAATTTTTAACTTTTATTTTTACTTTTTACACTTTAAATTAAATTTTTAATTGATAATTTACAAAACTAATTTAAAATATTTATATTACTTTTAAAAGTTATTTAGAGAAAAGAGAACCTAAATTTATTTTAAAAGAAAAAAAGTAACTATAAATATAAAAACTAAAAACTAATAGCATAAATATTTACAAAAAAACAATTTCAAGAGTAAATTGAGAAAAAAAACACACACATACAAATAAACTGAATAAAATTAAATTAAGTTTCCAACTTAATAATCTCAGTTAATAATAGTTTCACTTATTTTATACATAAAACTAAAATGTTAATCAAAAAAAGAAAAATTTTTATAAAAATAACTTGCAACATGGCACTTTTTAACAATTAAAAAATATAGAAACTTAGAAAAACGTAAAAGAACTACTAACGATTTTAAATCGAAATACATGTTTAACAGATTTCAAAAAGGAAACTAATTATTTAAATATGTATAAAGTAGTTTTGAAATAAACCTTTAATTTAAAGTTTTTTTTAATTCAAAAATTATATTCTCATAGAATTTTATTCGTTTTGAAGTTAAAACGTTTTCAAATCATTTACGCCTCTAAGTTAGATATATTGTCAAGGGATTCGTTCCATTGAGTTTGGGTGGTTTTGCAAAAGTTGTATCGTCTGTAATATTTGGAAAATCATTAAGTAAATTATTTACCTATTTTCATAGCAACAATCTTACTTGATAACATATGAATGGGTGGTTTAAAATCGGGTTGTGTATTTTGTTCTACTCTATGAGTTTGTAGACAACTTAGCCATTCGCTTAAGGTAACTTTCTTATCACTATTAACATCACAATATCTTGGCATTTTGCGACCACATCGTCGCAAAGTTCTAAAATTTGGAAATTTTAAATATGAATTGGAAATTAAAATTAGTCTAAGTGAAACTACTTACCTATTATTAGTTACTAATTCTCTAAATGTTTTCCATTCCTTCCTTTCCCAAGACTTATTTTTATTCTTATCCAATATCACAAAACTTAAGGTAGCGATACGCTCATCTTCTGATTTCCACTGAGTTGTATTTGTTCTATATATTAAAATTGAAATTTTTAATTAGAATAAATTAAGTTTGAAGTTGAACGAGAAATGAAATAGAACTGAACTAGAACTGAACTAGAACTGAGCTAGAACTTGAACTGAACTTAAACTGAACTAGAACTGAACTAGAACTAGAACTGAACTGAACTATAACGGAACTAAAACTGAACTAGAACTGAACTAAAACTAAACTAGAACTGAACTAGAACTGAACTAGAACTGAACTAGAACTGAACTAGAACTGAACTAGAACTGAACTAGAACTGAACTAGAACTGAACTAGAACTGAACTAGAACTGAACTAGAACTGAACAAGAACTGAACTAGAACTGAACTAGAACTGAACTAGAACTGAACTAGAACTGAACTAGAACTGCACCAGAACTGTAATTGAACTGAACTAGAACTGATAGGCCGTTTAATATTCTAAACATTTATTCCAATAAAATCTTACCCCTCATTTGAGCCAGCAATTATTTTGGTTTTCAAAAATTCTTTGAGATCTTTAAGAAAAACTACTTTAACCTCATTAGGACAACCCTTCATAGCTCGTGTCACGGCACCACATTGAGGCACACGATTTTTAACGCTAGTACCATTTAAAGTTTCACCCGTTTCCTCATCAGCACACCAACATATTGAGTTATAACATTGCACACGCTGGAAACGACCATCCGGCGTACAAATCGGAACATGACCAACTTTTTTACCATTCTACAGAAGAAGAAAAATAATTAAACAAAAAGAAACTTAAACATATAAATTTAAATCACCTTTAAATTCTCCTCATTTTGTGTAAGAGCATCTTTACGATCGGCAAAACATGCCGCGTAATCTGGTTCATTATCCTTGCTCTTGGTGTTGACGCTAGCGCTGGTGCTTAAAACTAGAAAAAGATTCCCAAAATTTTTAAAAACAAATTTCAATTATTAAAACAACCCCATGAAAACATGCCATGCAATTTTATCACATTAATTCACATGCAGAGTACGTACTATTGATAGATGGAAATTTTGTAGGTGAATTGATTGACGCCATATGATCATCATCAACATCCTCATAATCATCAGTATAATCCGCTGTATGACTACTATTATCATCGTCATCCTCATCATCGGCTGGATTACTTTCATTTTCATAAGAATCTGGACGTAAACGATTTTGATGATTATTATTGTTATGATGTAGTATGTTAAAATGATTTGGATTAGGATTCGAATTTTGATTGTGATCGAGATGTGAATGGTTGTTGTCTTGGATAGAGTGTTGGTTTTGGTGTTGGTTAGTGGAGGAGGCAGAGGCAGAGGCGGACGAATGACGATAGGCCGTGTTGGTGTGTAAGAGATGGTGATTATTTTTACGATGTTTTTTTGTGTTATTATGTTTCTGACCCATATTTATTAAATGTCCTGGTTAGATTTTTATTTTCAATTTGTTTTGTTTTTGTGAGATTTTGAAAAAGTTAAAAAGCCATTTTTATTTAATGAGAAACATGCAAATTTAGTATGTATTTGTTTTGTTGGTAATTTCTTTGAATAGAACAAAAAACAAAAATTTCTAAAATAGTATTTAGTTGTAGAACTTACTGTTAATACCATCTTTGGATAGACAATTATTCCATTCTAGACGTGATAAACGTGCATCACTGTCAACATCACAAAATTTGCCAAAAGCACGTCCACAACGTCTGGGTTTCACAGCCTAAGACCAGCATAATAAATAAGTTTTAAATCAGTTTTTATTTTAATTCATGTATTGAATATATTTATTGTTGGCACTTACCCTCTTGACAAGTTTCTTCAATTCACGAAATTCATTTTTATCCAACATTTGATTGTTATTCACATCCAAATCGCTAAATTTCCAATTAAGAACCTCTGTCTCATCCAGTGTTGGCACCAAGGCATCCGTTTTACGATTCTTATTTAATTGAAATCCCACCCTTAAGTATTCACTATGAAAGAGCCCTATAAGATTTGTATTAAACGTGGCACGATCATCTTGACTGCAAGATCTTTTCTTATTGCCACTTGCATTGCGTGATGGTGAACGTCGGGTGTAGGCCTTAGTAAACTCACGGCATTTGAGACGGCCCACTGTACGTACCGTGGTATTATCAATAGGTGTCCCCGTAATATCACTGCACCAGCAACCACTATTCGTGAGACATTGTATGGGAGCATAAGTACCATCCTTTTTACAACGTGGAATAAATTTAAGAGGATTTTTGGTGCGATGCTTAAGAGCATATTCACGGGCTACATTGCAGGCTGTGAGAAGGGAGGGATACATTTTATATCGTATCATATAATAAAGTATAAAATCTATGATTTAGAAACGTACCTTTACACAGCCCTCGATATCTAATGCTTACTTGATGACCACTACATTGTACTCTTAATAAGTGACAACGGGTGGGATATGTTTGACCATCTGTGCCACAAACCGGACGTCCCTTACTCTCATCACATTCTCCCACTTTTGCAGCACATTCGGGAATCTGAAATTTAAGAAAGAGAATTGAAGTTTTTATCGAATGAAACGATAACAAAGACTAGACTATAGAATATACTATAGATATAAACTAGACTCTAGACTAGACTAGACTAGTCTATAGTCTAGACTATAGACCAGACTATAGACTAGACTATAGACTAGACTATAGACTAGACTATAGACTAGACTATAGACTAGACTATGGACTAGACTATAGACTAGACTATAGGCTAGACTATAGATTTGACTATAGACTAGACTATAGATTTGACTATAGACTAGACTATAGACTAGACTATAGACTAGACTATAGACTAGACTATAGACTAGACTATAGACTAGACTATAGACTAGACCATATACTAGACTATAGACTAGACCATATACTAGACCATATACTAGACTATAGACTAGACTGTAGACTAGACTATAGACTAGACTATAGACTAGACTATAGACTAGACTATAGACTAGACTATAGACTAGACTATAGACTAGACT
>NC_060954.1:55368936-55371785 GCF_022045245.1 Lucilia cuprina
GAAAATCTGTGATCACTCTCATTTCAGACCAAAAATCGATTTTTTTGGGTGAAAACATAAAAGTCCATTTATCTTGGAAACTAGAAGAGATAGAGCCTAAACAACGAATATCTCTTATTTCAGACCAAAAATCGATTTTTTGAGTAAAAACACAAAAGTCCATTTATCTTGGAAACTAGAAGAGATAGAGACTAAACAACGAAAATCTGTGATCACTCTTATTTCAGACCAAAAATCGATTTTTTGCGTGAAAACATAAAAGTCCATCTATCTTTGAAACTAGACAATGAAAATCTGTGATCACTTTTATTTCGGACCAAAAATCGATTTTTTGAGTGAAAACACAAAAGTCCATTTATCTTGGAAAATAGAAAAGATAGAGCCTAAACAATGAAAATCTGTGATCACTCTTATTTTAGACCAAAAATCGATTTTTTTGAGTGAAAACATAAAAGTCCATTTATCTTGGAAACTAGAAAGGATGGAGCCTAAACAATGAAAATCTGTGATCACTTTTATTACAGACCAAAAATCGATTTTTTTGAGTGAAAACATAAAAGTCCATTTATCTTGGAAACTAGAAGAGATAGAGCCTAAACAACGAAAATCTGTGATCACTTATTTCCCACCAAAATCGACTTTTTTAATGAAATATAAATGTCCATTTATCTTGGAAACTAGAAGAGATAGAGCCTAAACAACGAAAATCTGTGATCACTCTTATTTCAGACCAAAAATCGATTTTTTGAGTGAAAACATAAAAGTCCATTTATCTTGGAAACTAGAAGAGATAGAGCCTAAACAACGAAAATCTGTCCTCACTCTTATTTCAGACCAAAAATCGATTTTTTGAGTGAAAACATAATAGTCCATTTATCTTGGAAACTAGAAGAGATAGAGCCTAGACAACGAAAATCTGTGATCACTTATTTCCCACCAAAATCGACTTTTTTAATGAAAACATAAAAGTCCATTTATCTTGGAAACTAGAAGAGATAGAGCCTAAACAATGAAAATCTGTGATCACTCTTATTTCCCACTAAATAAAAGTCCATTTATCTCGGAAACTAGAAGAGATAGAGCCTAAGCAATGAAAATCTGTGATCACTTTTGTTTCCCACCAAATATAGATTTTTGAGTGAAAATACAAAAGTCCATTTATCTTGGAAACTAGAAGAGATATAGCCTAAACAACGAAAATCTGTGATTAATCTTATTTCAGACCAAAAATCAATTTTTGGAATCAAAACATAAAAGTCCATTTATCTTGGACTCTAGAAGAGATAGAGCCTAAACAATGAAAATCTGTGATTACTTTTATTTCAGACCATGAAAATCTGTGATCACTTTTATTTCCCACCAAAATCAATTTTTTTAATTGAAAACATAAAAGTCCATTTATCTTGGAAACTAGAAGAGATAGAGCCTAAACAATGAAAATCTGTGATCACTATATACTTGATATACTTGTCTGGATTATGGTCTTTTGTATATTTGGTTAGACTACATATAGTCCAGTCTGAAGATTAAAAATTAACAACATTATTGTCTTGAACGCCTGCCAATTTATATGTTTCCTATTTCCATTCCAGGTTTTTTTTTCCCAAAATGTGTACATTTAATGATCACTTGCAAGAAATTCATAATAAAATTTCAATCAAAGATGATGATCGACGTCCTTACACTGAAATGTATGATAACGTTAGGAATTGGCTTATGAAGGAAATGTGCAATGCCGATCCTGTTTTTAAAGAAATTTATAAGGGCACTACGTTGTTTGGTAAGTTTTGTTATAAAATTTTGAATTAAGAATTAGGCAAATATTTTATGAAAAGTTGTAATCTTTGGTTATTCATTTATAAATTACATTAATTATATATTAAATAAATTTTGTATGTGGATTTGTTAAATTATGGTAAAAGTAAGAAATTTGATCATGTTGTGGTGCTATCGAACCTGATCTAATTTCGAACTTTCATTTGTATTTGTAAATTCTAGGAAGCTATTTAAATCGTGTACGTATCGTCACGCCCAGTGAATTCGATGTTTTTATTTTACTTGACCTCCCGTTTGACTTCAACGTTACAACACATCCTGAAAGGCCCGGATTTGTACAAATAAGTAGCGATAAATGGAAATGCTACGATACATCTTCAAAAAATAAAAAGAAATTCAGAGGAATGTTTCGACAGCATACCATAAAAGGTTTAAATCGTAACAAGTTACAGCGATGGATTATGGGTATAATAGAACACGTATTATCGCATGCACCGATGCCGGCTGGGTATAATATTAAACATACCCGATGTTTGGTTGCGCAAAATATTTACGTTCAAGAAAAGCAATGGCCTTATAAAACAATTTCAATTGATTTTGTACCGGCCATTATAATGCCTGAGGAGTACATGAAACCCTTAGTCAGAAAACGTGTTTGTGTTAAGCCAAAATACTACAAAACTTTTTTGGCCATACCGAAGCCTTTAATGGGCTGCGGTCCGAAAGGCTCTAGAAGACTTACTTTTCAATTGGTTAATCCTACTGCTGAATGTGATATAATATGGAATAAACAAAATTTAAAAGTTGTATATCGGCTTTTAAAATCGTTACGTAATCAATATGGATTGAATCGTTTGAAAAGTTATTTCCTGACAGCAGTTTTCTTGCAACAGGTTAACAAGTGTACGGATAAGTTTTGGCAACAATCAATTGGTGATATATTTATCTTTGTAAGTAAAATGACGGGATGATTACACATATAGATAGATAGATAGATAGATAGATAGATAGATAGATAGATAGATAGATAGATAGATAGATAGATAGATAGATAGATAGATAGATAGATAGAT
>NC_060954.1:55371885-55375633 GCF_022045245.1 Lucilia cuprina
GGCTCTATCTCTTCTAGTTTCCAAGATAAATGGACTTTTATGTTTTCACCCAAAAAAATCGATTTTTGGTCTGAAATAAGAGTGATCACAGATTTTCGTTGTTTAGGCACTATCTCTTCTAGTTTCCAAGATAAATGGACTTTTATATTTTCACCCAAAAAAAATCGATTTTAGGTCTGAAATAAAAGTGATCAAAGATTTTCGTTCTTTAGGCTCTATCTCTTCTAGTTTCCAAGATAAATGGACTTTTATGTTTTCACCCAAAAAAAAATCGATTTTTGGTCTGAAATAAGAGTGATCACAGATTTTCGTTGTTTAGGCTCTATCTCTTCTAGTTTCCAAGATAAATGGACTTTTATGTTTTCACCCAAAAAAATCGATTTTTGGTCTGAAATAAGAGTGATCACAGATTTTCGTTGTTTAGGCTCTATCTCTTCTAGTTTCCAAGATAAATGGACTTTTATGTTTTCACTCAAAAAATCGATTTTTGGTCTGAAATAAGAGTGATCACAGATTTTCGTTGTTTAGGCTCTATCTCTTCTAGTTTCCAAGATAAATGGACTTTTATGTTTTCACCCAAAAAAATCAATTTTTGGTCTGAAATAAGAGTGATCACAGATATTCGTTGTTTAGGCTTTATCTCTTCTAGTTTCCAAGATAAATGGACTTTTGTGTTTCACTCAAAAAATCGATTTTTGGTCTGAAATAAGAGTGATCACAGATATTCGTTGTTTAGGCTTTATCTCTTCTAGTTTCCAAGATAAATGGACTTTTGTGTTTTCACTCAAAAAATCGATTTAGGCTCTATCTCTTCTAGTTTCCAAGATAAATGGACTTTTATGTTTTCACTCAAAAAAATCGTTTTTTGGTCTGAAATAAAAGTGATCACAGATTTTCGTTGTTTAGGCTCTATCTCTTCTAGTTTCCAAGATAAATGGACTTTTATGTTTTCACCCAAAAAATCGATTTTTGGTCTGAAATAAGAGTGATCACAGATTTTCGATGTTTAGGCTCTATCTCTTCTAGTTTCCAAGATAAATGGACTTTTATGTTTTCACCCAAAAAAATCGATTTTTGGTCTGAAATAAGAGTGATCACAGAATTTCCTTGTTTAGGCTCTATCTCTTCTAGTTTCCAAGATAAATGGACTCTTATGTTTTCACCCAAAAAAATCGATTTTTGGTCTGAAATAAGAGTGATCACAGATTTTCGTTGTTTAGATTATATCTCTTCTAGTTTCCAAGATAAATGGACTTTTATGTTTTCACTCAAACAATCGACATTTGATGGGAAATAAAAGTGATCACAGATTTTCATTGTTTAGGCTCTATCTCTTCTAGTTTCCAAGATAAATGGTCTTTTATGTTTTCACTCAAACAATCGATATTTGATGGGAAATAAAAGTGATCACAGATTTTCATTGTTTAGGCTCTATCTCTTCTAGTTTCCAAGATAAATGGACTTTCATGTTTTCACCCAAAAAAATCGATTTTTGGTCTGAAATAAGAGTGAACACAGAAAATCGATATTCAGTGGGAAATAAAAGTGATCACAGATTTTCATTGTTTAGGCTCTATCTCTTCTAGTTTCCAAGATAAATGGACTTTTATGTTTTCACTCAAAAAATCGATTTTTGGTCTGAAATTAAAATGATCACAGATTTTCATTGTTTAGGCTCTATCTCTTCTAGCTTCCAAAATAAATGGACTTTTATGTTTTCACTCAAAAAATCCATATTTAGTGGGAAATAAAAGTGATTACAGATTTTCATTGTTTAGGCTATATCTCTTTTCCAAGATAAATGGACTTTTATGTTTTCATTAAAAAAATCGATTTTTGGTCTGAAATTAGAGTGATCACAGATTTTCTTTGTTTAGGCTCTATCTCTTTTAGTTTCCAAGATAAATGGACTTTTGTGTTTTCACTCAAAAAATCGATTTTTGGTGAAATAAGAGTAATTACAGATTTTCGTTGTGATTTTAAGGACTTTTTTTATGTTTTTTGTTTTTTATGTTCTTTTGATGTTTTCACTCAAAAAATCGATTTTGGTGGGAATTAAAAGTGATCAAAGATTTTCATTGTTTAGGCTCTATCTCTTCTTGTTTCCAAGATAAATGGACTTTTAAACGGACTTTTATGTTTTAATTAAAAAAATCGATTTTTGGTGGAAAATAAAATTGATCACAGATTTTCATTGTTTAGGCTCTATCTCTTCTAGTTTCCAAGATAAATGGACTTTTATGTTTTCAATTAAAAAAAAACGATGACCATAGGACCACCTGAATCATATTTACAAGTGTCTACACCACCATATTTGAAACCAGCACATATCATGCGCCTAGTTATAAGTCCCTGACCAATCTGTCGGCTGCATGTAGATTGTTTAACTATTGGCACATGAGCCACCATTAGAGTATCGGATATTGTGGGATTACTCAAATCGGTAAAACCCCAACCTATGACTGTAGCCATAGTACCATCCCTTATGCGAGCCTTAGGACCAACTAATTTTATGGGTTGTACTTGCGGTCCTAATTCAAAGCTACCCAAAATTCTTACCAAGCCAACATCATAATCATAGGAATCACTGGTACAATTTCTATTAAAATAAATAGCCTCAACATTGTAAACATCACCCTCTTTTACCGCCAGCGATTTCTCACCCACATGCACTCTTAGGTTGTCTGGTGACATGTTAAATATACAGTGAGCTGCTGTTAGAATGCTATGTTCGTTGATTATAGATCCGCCACATAGTGAAAGAAATGCCATCGTCAGTGACCTCTATGAGAGAGGCTATGAAGGGATAATTTTCCACCGCTATCCTACCACCAATAACTCGTGGTTGCATCGGTTCTTGAGCCTTTGCGCAAATCACCAAATAACAGCTGACAATTAGACCAGCATACTTCAGAGAAGACGAGTACATAATGACTCAACTAGTTATTAAGTTGAAGTTGTATTTCAAACTTTAATGAGTTGTGGACAAGATTCGACTTTTAAATAGTTATTAACTTTTTAAAATTTGCATTATTACAAACTGTGATTTATTGATATTTAATTGTTTTAAGACAAAAGCAAAAAATGCGATTTTTGCGCCATTAAAACGATAAGAAGGAAATTCAAAATATGTATTTTTTTAATTTAGACGTCATTCTTAATAATCAGAATTTGGACTCTTTCGTTTTTTTGATCTATAGTCTGGACTACAGCCCAGACTATAAACTGCAGTAGTTTAGTTTAAGGTTTGCACTATTGCCTAGTCTATAGTCTATACTATAGTATAGTCTAGAGTATGAACTATTCTCTCGTGCATAATCTGGACTATAGTTTAATCTATAGTCTGAACTATAGTCTAGTCTATAGTCTGGACTATAGTCTAATCTATAGTCTGGACTATAGTTTAATCTATAGTCTGAACTATAGTCTAATCTATAGTCTGAACTATAGTCTAATCTATAGTCTGGACTATAGTCTAATCTATAGTCTGGACTATAGTCGAATCTATAGTCTGGACTATAGTCGAATCTATAGTCTGGACTATAGTCTAATCTATAGTCTGGACTATAGTCTAATCTATAGTCTGGACTATAGTCTAATCTATAGTCTGGAGTATAGTCTAGTCTATAATAGTCTGGAGTATAGTCTAGTCTATAGTCTGAACTATAGTCTAGTCTATAGTCTGAACTATAGTCTAGTCTATAGTCTGAACTATAGTCTAGTCTATAGTCTGAACTATAGTCTAGTC
>NC_060954.1:55375733-55382786 GCF_022045245.1 Lucilia cuprina
TATATAGATAGATAGATAGATAGATAGATAGATAGATAGATAGGTAGATAGATAGATAGATAGATAGATAGATTGATACATAGATAGATAGATAGATAGATAGATAGATAGATAGGTAGGTTGGTAGGTATGTGAAAAGGTATACATTATATTAAATTTACCTTCCTGGTCCTTGATATGGTTTTAAGAAATCCATGTGCTCGGCATGAGCCCAAAATTGATACTTCTTTGAAGTTTTTGTACCAACACGAAATGAACGCAAATATTTTGTATAACTGTCACGTAAATTTTTCCATTTCCTTTTCGAGGCATCTGCAAAACAAAATTAAATATATTTTAAATAATTTTTTGCATAAAAACAGTACTTTCTAAGCAAATACAATTAAATTAAAAAACCGTTACTTTTTAAAATTACATTTCAATGGTATTTCTGCTAATCATTCGACTACTTTATTTCCCAATTGAGTGCAAAACTTGGAACAGCATTTGGCATTAAACGTGCTCATTTATTCTTTGAAATAACATACAAAACATACAAATTTTAAAATGTTTCTTGAGATTTGATAAATTTTACATGCTTTTGTTCAAATGAACTTAAACAAATTAATTTTTATAATTTTAAAGCAATTCTTATGAAGAATTATCATATTTTTGTGTAAAAAGAAATTGTCATTTACATCTTTGTTTTGTCATTTTTTATTTATTCGGCTGTTTGACATTTTGGGGACTGTTACAATTTTCATGATTATTTTTGTCTCTTCCACTTAATTTTGCATTCATAGTAGTTTTTCTATTTCAATAAATAAATAAAAACATCTTTCTTGTTAAAAAAAAAGTAACTTAAATCGTTGCCTCTAATTACTGCTATAATTTTCTTTGAAAAGAGTAACTTTTTTATAACGGCTAAACATTAATTCAAATGTTTCAAACAAAATGACTAATAGACGCCAGTATTTAATTGAAATTTTTAAATGATTTGTAAACAAATCATTAAAATGCAAACATTTTCTTATAGAACACCGAACGAGAAGTAGGAGGAATTACTGGCAAATAAAAGTGTTTTGTTTTTTCTACTTTATATATATTTCTTTTGCTTTGTTTTTATCGGCATCTTTGGAGCGTAAACATATCTGAGCAAGAGAAAATAAAGTTTTCTCTTTTTAATAAAAGTACTGCTAACCTGTTAATACTAGAAAAAGCACTGAAATGCTTTTAAATACGAGTATTTATTTAATTATATAAAAATTTCAAAAATTGGCAGTGCAAATTTTTGCAATTTACTTAAAATATTAAGTTTTTGTTCTTCCAAAATCATTGTTTTATTGTTTTTGTTAATTGTGTTTTCTCACTTACAACTTGAGTTTAATTTTCTCACTTACAACTTGAGTTTAATTGGCCAATTACACTCAGATAATATGTATCTTTACTGATAACTAAAAAACACGAAACATATATTAATTCGGGTTTAACCAAAGAATAAAGATTATCTTTATCAGAAAAACTCGCCCTTAGACTTATATAAACTGAGGTTTTGTTGACTTATATAGAGAGTCTAGAATATTTAACATAAATCATTTTGAGCTCAAACGTCATTTTAAACTTGGTTCTTATGTGCTCCATGTGACAAATTTCATCTTGAAAAGTTCAACCTGTAGCATATATACAAGCCGTACTTGAATACATAGACGGACATAGCTGAGATTTAGAACCAATATTTTTGGATGTTACATACATTAGTACACTCATAATACAACCATTACACTAGGATGGTGTAGGGTGTAATATAATCAATTAAAAATACCCATCAGTTTAACAACCGATATACTCTTGTACACGGATGTGTACCCCTTACGAACAAAGGTGAAGACAATAGTCACTTCTGTGTACCCTTTGTAAGCGAGAGAGTGGACACCGACGAAATGAGTCAGAACTGATCAGAAAATATTCTTTTAAGATAAGATCTTACAATTACCTCAAATGCGTCAATCTGACATAATTTTTATTATACTAAAATATCGCATAATGCTATCAACACCTGCCTTGACGGCCTATTTCACGTGGTCATTCTCAACCACTGGGTGAGCAAAATGTAACAACTCACCACCTCCCCATTGTGTACCTTACACGCCGGTGGCAATTTACGTATATGGATGTTCCGGTCCAGTATATGTGCACTTTGCTCAAGTACTTGAGCTATCTAAATCGTTGAGCCACTATGTGGATCCCGAAGGAACCTCAACGAACTTACCAGCCAGGACATAGTCATGTAAGCAACTTACCACCCGTACTAATAGATTCTATGGTGCTTTCGTTACAACCCTTTTCAAAGCATTCAAGGAAAAGCCAGGGAGTCAAATGTAAACACCAGCTTATAGTCCCGGCAGACTAGAGGTACTAGTAGCACCTTCATCCAAAGATTGCAATACACCAAAATGTGGGTCTTACATCAAGGAAACATGATGGAGTTTATAGAACTTGCCGCTTATTGGTTTCTATTATTGTGTTGCTGCATTTTCGTTTAGTTTTATTAGTTTATTTTTGTCGTTCCAGCGGTCATACAATGGCTGCACCAGGATTCCATTGATTGGGCACAGCAATCACAATATTGATCTTAATTGCCGCATAAAGCAATCAATTGTGGAATCACTTAATTGAGGCATAAAAAAAGTAACATTTTGGGCATTTGCGGCAATCGTGTGATCATACTAAAGGTATGATCACACGAGTCGCCAATAGCTCATATATAACCATTTTATCACGTAGAAGAATAATAAATGACTCGAATGTGATAAAAAATTTAAAAAAATGCTTGCTGGGTAATATAGTCTTATGTATTTTAAAGTTTTACAAATATTTAACTCAAGTTTATAAACAAGTTATGCCGAGAAAAAGCTCTACATTGACCACACAACCGCTGTGTATCTACAAAATTACTCTCTGTTTTTTCTTCTTGTTTTCGCACTATTTTGTGTTGTTTTTTTTTGTTGTTCCTCTTTTACCATTTTTTCTTGTAGTATTTTAACGATTTTTTTCATTTTTTTTCCTTTTTTTTTTGCTATAATATTTTTGTTACAAGATTTTCTTCTAGTTATGGCGAGATGAAAATTTTTCAAGAAATAAAAACGACAAAAAACAAACTAAACTTTGCAATTTTGATTAAAGTTTGTTGTTTTTTTTCCTAGTGAGAGGTGGTGGTGATGGAGTTGCAATGCATTTTATAAAGTAAAACGCACTATATGTACATATATACTATGCATACGAACTGTGCATGTTGTTTTTACTGTTGTACTTACCCACAGATAAACCAATTTCTTCAGCGATTTGCGACCAAACTTTTAATTTGACTTCGACATTTTTATAGTCCGGATGATGAGTATTATAGACGATTTGATGTTTTTTAACAATCTCAATAAAATCGGTGGTATTATCGGATGTTGTAGAGGATTCACTGATACCACCGCGTTGTGTTTTAGTCGATTTCATGGTATTGCTGGCATGATGTGGGGCAAGTGAGGCGCTGTTGCTAATACCGCTTAAGGAAGTGCCACTCAATTCTTCAGAACCCATAACAAAAGACATTCAATAAAGTCTGGATTTCGGAAAATGCGTTTTCTCTTTAATTAATTAAAGCTGCTGCATTGATTAAATGCAGACAAATGTGAAAGAAAAATCCAGGAAAAGAGGAGACACGACTGCTGCTGCTGGTGGTGGTGGTGAAGATGATGATAATAGTGTTGTTTAGTTAAGTCCGCACATACAAAAGTGTTTTTTTTCTGCTGTTTTTTATTTTTAATTTGTTGTTTTTGTTTTGTATACCCGTGTATGCGTTTTTATATATTGCTGTGCTGTGATGTTGATGATGCGACGACCGCTCCGACAAAAGTTGGACACTTGAATGAGACGATTACAGATATGCGAACTAACCAACAACCACCGCTTTTGCAAATGTACACACAACAGCCAACAACAACGACGACGACGAAGAAAACAACAACAACAATAATAATAACGGCAGCAGCAAACAGCAACAACAATAACATTATAATAAACCCCAAGAGCTGTAGCTGCAGCAACAGTAACAGTCAGAGCCTCAACAACAACAACAACCACTACGACGACCATGTTAGCAACGACAACGACGAGTCAAATAAAAAAAAAATTGAAAATAAAAAAACAAAAAAAATCGCGCGCACAAACAGACACACACACTGACTCACTCAACTACACACGAAAGAAACAATTGATGGTGAAGAAGCACCATCTCCAACGTTAAGAGCCGCAATAATAATAACAACAACAACTGCTACAGCAGGCTTTGGTTGCCAGTTTTCCGAGAGAGAGAGCAGCAGCAAACACCAGGCACCACCAGCGTCATAGAAGGGGGAGGGTGCAGGCGGCGGCGGTAGCAACAGCATAACCTGCAGTAGCAGCAACCGCGTTGTCAAATCGCTAAAATACACTCACTCACTATGTACGACGTCAATAGTTTGTTTTGCTTTCTGTTGTTGTGTTATTGCTGTTATTGTTGTTGTTATTATTTTTATAGCGAAATTCTTTTACCGGTCGTTTGTTTCTTCGTTTCAGTTTTGATGTTTAGGTTGATGGTGCTGTTGCCTGTAGTTGTTGTAGGATCTGTGTTTATTTGTTTTTGTTTCTTCATTTCGTTTCAACAAAAACAACAAGCAACAGTGTAACAAAACAATAATAAAACCTCCATAACAAGTTAAATACGAGGATGTTAGGTAAAGGTCCTTAATATGTAATAATTAGAAGTCCACAATGAACATTCGTGGAGCATAGAGATAACATAGAGACATAAGGTGTTGAAGTGATATCATAAGCGAACGACGGTACATTATGGCCAATGTCCGCAATATTGATGAGTTTTGTGATCTAGTAGTGTAAATAGAACTGAACTATATCTAATCCAGAACTGAATTGGAACTGAACTAGGACTGAAGTAGAACTGGAACTGAAATAGTACTGAATTAGAACGGAACTAGAACTGAACTAGAACTAAATTAGATCTAAACTAGAACTGAACTAGAAATGATCTAGAACTGAACTGGAAATTAACTAGAACTGAACTATGTCTAAACTAGAAATGATCTATAAATGATCTAGAACTGAAACTCAACTAGAACTGAACAAGAACTGAACTAGAACTGAACTGGAACTGAACTAGAACTGAACTAGAACTGAACTAGAACTGAATTAGAACTGAACTAGAACTGAACTAGAACTGAACTAGAACTGAACTAGAACTGAACTAGAACTGAACTAGAACTGAACTAGAACTGAACTAGAACTGAACTAGAACTGAACTAGAACTGAACTAGAACTGAACTAGAACTGAACTAGAACTGAACTAGAACTGAACTAGAACTGAACTAGAACTGAACTAGAACTGATCTAGAACTGAACTAGAACTGAACTAGAACTGAACTAGAACTGAACTAGAACTGAACTAGAACTGAACTAGAACTGATCTAGAACTGAACTAGAACTGAACTAGAACTAACCTTGAACTAGATCTGAAATACGAGTGAATATGAGAGCTCTCCTGAAGAAAAAAGCATACGATTGGTCCTGAAATGCCGGTCCTTCTTAAATCGGATTGCAAGACATTCAGCTGTCGTACTAAGAAGTTTTCAATGCGAAGAAAAGAGAACACGCTCTGTCCCTGTTCTGCATCAGCAGAAGTCCTTTGTAATTGAGTTTACCCTCCAACACGATTTTATAATTTGAAATATTTTCTAAAGTCCCCCAAAAAAAGCTTTTCAGATTGCACATTGTTACTAAAGTTTGGACGGACATAGTTAAGCAACAAACTAAAACTCTGTTTAGCCATGACAGTTGTCTATCAAGCGAGCCAGTCACCCAGTCCACGATAATAATAACAACAACAACAAAACAGCAACGATGATTTTTACATTTTAATTTATTTTTTTTTTGTAGTAACTGTTACAAAATAAACGAGAGAGTAAGGCGGCATTAAAGAGCACAACACAGCACAGCTCAGCAAAACAATAACAGATAGTCAGCCAGCCAGCCACATTGACTTCAAACATCCTCTTCAAAATAACAGTAACAACAATGCAAACCAACAGCAGCAACAGCAGCACACCACAATATCTAGGGACAGAACAACTCAAATAACAATCAACACTGTACTCTGGCTGTAGAATATTTTGTTGTATTTGACGTCGTTGTCGTCGTCATCGTTGTTGTTGTGTAGGTATCCACAATAACAACTACAACATTAGTATAACACTCCCTCAGTTCTGTTATGCCTTCGCCACCTTCTCTCCTACGGTCCAAACTAAAACAACAAATTCAACATATGAATAGGGAAAAAACGACTAAGAAGAACAGGCATATGTCAGCTAGCAAATATTGGAGGTGAAGGAGGAGGGTTTTTGAGGCCGCTTCTATTTTCTCTCTTCTTTTTTTTTGTTTCGCAGAGTGCGAGTGATAGAGTTTGTGTGAGTATCTGCAACAAATTTTCATCGTTGTGCAGGTACTTAAGCGTACGTTATATAGGAATGTATGTGTTATTTATATAGACGCCTACATATTGACGTCGTTTCGTTTTTCTCCCGCTTGAATACATATTTCTGTTGGGAGGAGACCTTTAGTTACTACCATTAAAGTCAGTTATTAAAAGGACTTGCCAAATTGGTTCCACTTATTTTGAATCCTTTAAAATTATGTATGTGGTCAGCTGGTTCCAGAGTTGGTTGGTCTAAATTGATTCTTGGATTCTTATATGATGGCTAGACTATAGTCCAGACCAGGCTATACTCTAATCTAGCCTATAGCCTAAACTACAGTCTAGACTAGACTATAGTCCAGACTATAGACTAGACTATAGACTAGACTATAGTCGAGACTATAGTCCAGACTATAGACTCGACTATTGTCCAGACTATAGACTAGACTATTGTCCAGACTATAGACTAGACTATAGTCCAGACTATAGACTAGACTATAGTCCAGACTATAGACTAGATTATAGTCCAGACTATAGACTAGACTATAGTCCAGACTATA
>NC_060954.1:55382886-55392882 GCF_022045245.1 Lucilia cuprina
TTCTAGTTCAGTTCTAGTTCAGTTCTAGTTCAGTTCTAGTTCAGTTCTAGTTCAGTTCTAGTTCTAGTTCAGTTCTAGTTCAGTTCTAGTTCAGTTCTAGATCAGTTCGATAGTTTGCAAAGTCTGCATAGACTGGACTATAGTTCAGTCTTGACTATTGAAATGCAAAAGGACTTTTTAAAAGTGAAACCACGCTCACTTTTAAAAAGTCATTTCGCATTTCAATGTTTTTGTACCGACATACAAAAAAAATAAAAAATAAACGTCACTCATAATTCCACTGCCAAAACAGTGGCAGTTTTCCAAGAACTAACTTGAAATGTTTTGTGGCGTCTCCTGTAGGGTTTAGAACACAAAACTTTTACTTTTATTTGTCTATTTTAGAGTTAGAGTAGTAAGAACTAAGCTTTAATCCTTGTCAGTAACAAATGGACACGTGTGACCCACTCCGTGGATTTTAACAAATAATTTGTGTAAAAAATGTTTTTTTGCTTAAATTTATTGTTGTTTATTTCATGTGTTTTAAATTTTTCCCTCCAAACAAAAAGTTGTCTAGCAGTGGGTGTCTGGATTTTATTTTTTTTTTTTGCTGTTGGACTACAATTTTAGGTCTGTCTAATGGTCGTTTTCTTTTATTGTGTTTTTAAGGATAAATAATTTGTTTGTATTATTTATTAAGTTTTTTTTTTTTTTCATTTCTAAGGATAATATTACATGTTGCTGCAATTGGTTGCGATATTAGTGGCGTCGTAATGGTTGAGCTGTCTTGTGGTGGCCATATATATGTATATAAGGTAAACGGAAACTGTTTTCATTTCCGTTTCAGTTAAATTTAAAACTTTATTTATATGACATGATGTAAAAAAATGGCATTGTTGACATAATGTAAAGTATGTAGTTTGCATGTAAATAATAGATAATCTTGGTAAAATCAAAGAATATTTTATAATTTTATTATTTTTATGAAAATTTTTCATTGTTGACATTGTGTAAATAATGTATTTTTAAAGTAAATAATAGAAAATCTTTAAAAAATCTTTATAAAATCAAAAATATATCAAAATTTTCTTTAAAAATTTTTAAAAATTCCATTGTTGACATGATGTAAAGTAAGTAGTTTGTATGTAAACAATAGATAAACTTGGTAAAATCAAAGCATATTTGATAATATTATTATTTTTATGAAAACTTTTCATTGTTGACATTGTGTAAACAATGTATTTTTAAAGTAAATAATAGAAAATCTTTAAGAAATCTTTATAAAATCAAAAAAATTACAAAATTTTCTTTAAAAATTACATTTTTTACTTATAAATAAGTAAAAAATGTAATTTTCATGTAAATAATAGCAAATCATGGTAAAATTAAAGTAAATAATAGAAAATTTTAAAGAAATCTTTGTAAAATCAAAAAAAGGTTAAACATTTTCTTTAAAAATTCAAAAAAATTACAAAAATTCAATTGTTGACATGATGTAAAGTATGTAGTTTGTATGTAAATAATAGAAAATATTGGTGTAAATCAAAGAATATTTGATAATTTTATTATTTTTATGAAAATTTTTCATTGTTGACATTGTGTAAACAATGTATTTTTTAAGTAAATAATAGAAAATCTTTATAAAATCAAAAAAAATATTGCAAAATTTTCTTTAAAAATTCCAAAAATTCAATTGTTCACATAATGTAAAGAATGAAAGTTAAATGTAAACAATGTAAAAATCTTTATAAACTAAATGTGTAATATATTTTTGAGCTAAAGAATTACATATTCATCATTTTTATGTAATTTTTTCATTATTGACCCTGTGTAAACAATGTATTTTTATGGTAAACAAAGCAAAATATTCGTAAAATTAAGTTATTTTGGAAAAATTAAGTAATTTTTTCAAAAATCTACTTTTGTCATAATGTAAACAATGTCTTTTTCAAAGTAAACAATAAGAAATTTTTATAAAATTATGGAGTTTTTTAGAAATTTAATAATTGACCAAAGGTAAACACAGTTTTTCTTTAAAACTTCATTTTATAATACCTCCAAGTGTCTGAACTTTGTTCATGTAAATAATGGAAATGGAAATTAATGCCTTTAATGGTAATTGTATACAAATGTCCAGTGACTAATCAGCAAATCAGTAGGCTAAACAGGTTGTTTGTTATATAGTTAGGTAAGGTAAGGTCCGTCATTTAGTCAGGTAATCATAAGCAAGTTTTGTCTAACATTAACATGTTTACATGGGGATTCATTAGATTTCCGTTTGTGCTTAGTTTTGTTTTTCAAGAATTGTGTGAATTTAATGTCCACTCTCTCATGACAGTGGACATTTTTTTGTCTTTTTTGCAAATACAAGTTGCTTAATACTTTGTTTAATTCTTACATGCTGGCAATTTACTAGGTATTTATAAAAAACAACTACAACAATACAAATATTATTTGTAGCTATAGGTGTTTCCCTAAAAAATGATAGATATGTGGTTAAAGATAACTGGATAACCTTTACTATGGAAAGTCCTATACTAGAACGAACAAACTTTACTATAAAAATGATATCAACTGCATTACAATTGAAATAAAGTTTTAAGCGGCTTTTGTCTTTAAAAGTCAACTTCTATTAGTGACTGAACTTAATGACCAGACAGACGAACAAACATCACTTACATACTTACACAATACATGCACTAATGTACAAAACAGTAATAATACTTTGGACCGATTGACCAGCCAAAGTCATCAAGTGTTTTGTATACATATGTGTATGTGGACAACTTTAAGAAACACATGTGTGTGTGTGTGTTCCTTTGTAACAGCAACAGCACAACCAGCACCAGCATGGGGAATAGTTTGTTGATATTATAGTTATTGTTGGTTTAATGTACAGATTTTGTATCACTTATGGCCGGTAAAATGTTTAAGACTTTACTTAAAATGTTGGGAGGTTACAGTGGGCTGGAAACTAGAAAAATTTGCTAGTTTTCTTAAAAAAAACAATTGTTGACATAGTGTAAACAATATATTTTTGAAGTAAATTATAAGAACTCTTCTTTAAAATAAACAAAACTGTTTAAATTTTCTTTAAAAAAAATCCCAATTGTTGACATGATGTAAAGTAAAAATTTTTCATGTAAATAATAGCAAATGTATAACAAATCTTTATAAAATTAGGAAATTTGCAAAAATTTCTTATATTTAAGCAAAAATCTAATTGTTGACATTATGTAAATAATGTATTTTTTAGGTAATTTCAAGGAAATCTTGGTTAAAACAAAGAAATTTAGATAATTTTATTATTTTTAACAAAATCTACAATTGTTGACATGAGGTAAAGAATGTAATTTTTTAAGTAAATAATAGGAAATATCTTAAAAAACATAAAAACTGAGAAATTTTATTTTATTTACACAAAAAAATCAATTGTTGACATGATGTAAAGAATGTGCATTTCATGTAATTTAAAGAAAATCTTGTTAAAATCAAAGAATATTGAAAAATTTTAATATTTTTACTATAAATTTACATTGATGACATTATGTAAACAATGTATTTTAAAAGTAAATAATGAAAGTAACTTATAAAAACATAAAACTGAGAAAATTTCTTTAATTTACACAAAAAAATTCAATTGTTGACATGATGTAAACAATGTATTTTTCATGTAAAATAAATAAAATCTTGATAAATTTAAAGAATATTTTATAATTTTAAGATTTTTACAAAAAATGTACATTGTTGATATTGTGTAAACAATGTATTTTTTAAGTAAATAATAGAAAATCTCTTAGAAATCTCTATAAAATTAAGAATTTTTTAAAATTTTCTCTTATTTTTCAAAAAAATCTAATTGTTGATATGATGTAAACAATGTATTTTTCATGTAAAATAAATAAAATCTGGATAAATTTAAGGAATATTTGATAATTTTAAGATTTTTACAAAAAAGTACATTGTTGACATGATGTCAACAATGTAAGACATTGTATTTTTTAAGTCAATAATAGAAAATCTCTTTTCTCTTATTTTTCCAAAAATCTAATTGTTGACATGATGTAAACAATGTATTTTTCATGTAAAATAAATAAAATCTTGATAAATTTAAAGAATATTTTATAATTTTAAGATTTTTACCAAAAATGTACATTGTTGACATTGTGTAAACAATGTATTTTTTAAGTAAATAATAGAAAATATCTTGAAAATCTTCTTAAAATTAAGAAATTTTAAAAATTTTCTCTTATTTTTCCAAAAATCTAGTTGACATGATGTAAACAATGTATTTTTCATGTAAAATAAATAAAATCTTGATAAATTTAAGGAATATTTGATAATTTTAAGATTTTTACCTAAAAAGTATATTGTTGACATGATGTCAACAATGTATTTTTCATGTAAAATAAATAAAATCTTGATAAATTCAAAGAATATTCGATAATCTTAAGATTCTTCTAAAATCTACATTATTGACATTATGTAAACAATGTAATTTTAAGGTAAATAAAAGACCATCACTAGGAAATCGTTTTAAATGAAGAAAACTCATGAAAATCTAAATAAATATGAACTCTCTTTATCCTTCATTTTCTTTCCACAGTGCATTTTAATTGCACAACTGGATTGTATAAAACACCAGTGATGAGTGTGTGTGTGTGTGTGTGTAAAAAGTGTGTGGTAAATGATGGTTACAAAACTCAGATCAATTTACACACAATTTTAACTTTTCCTTCTCTGTCTCTTTAACTATTATATAGTTTTTTTTTACATAAAAAAAGATTCTTTTTGTTGTTTTTTTCCTTCTCTCTTTTTGGTTTTCGCATATGTTATTGCAGTTTATTTCTTTAATTATTGCCCTGGACTAAACTGACAGCGAGCAAAAAGAAGAAGTAAGTTAAATGGAGTTTCAGGTGAAGAACTCCATAATGACCATGTAAAAAAAAACGGCCAATATACACTCTTGTTGTTAGTATTATGTTATGATTTATATCAGCAATATCTTTAGTATATGTGATTATTCGATCATTACTAAAGTTCATTTAAAGTTCGATTATCAAAAACATATTCGTCTATTAAAAATCTAGTGATTATTTCATTCTAATAAACTTTTCCTAAAAGCCTGCAATAACAATCGAACAATAAATTCGAAAAATTTCTGTCAGATCTTTCCCATGAAGCCATTGTTGTCCCCATCATCATTGCCCATGTCACATCGGAGTAGTTGTCCGGATTTTTTTTATTTGTTAAGTTTTTTCTTTTGCCATTCTCTTCTAGTTTTAGTGCTATTGTAATGGTATCAAGCTCCTGCACCACAATCCATTTCCCTTTTGCCATAGATCTAGACAAAATTAACAGAAAAAAAATTACCGAACGGAAGTAGTTGGTATAGTATTAAGGCATCGATGCGTTCATGTATCGATTACATTCTTTTGCTAAACTGATGCAAAATTACATGCTTTAGGTTTATTTTTTTTTTCTCTCAAATACACATTTTGTTTTTAATTACGCGCTGCATAAACTTTTAAATGTGCAATGGTAAAAGGTTGTACTGTGTGGTAAAGGATGTTAAATAGATAAAATATAACTGGAAGAGAACAGAACTAGAATATAACTGGAAGAGAACAGAAGTAGAACAGAACTAGAACAGAACCAGAACACAATTAGAACAGAACTAGAATATAACTGGAAGACAAGAGAACTAGAACAGAACTAGGACAGAACTAGAACAGAACTAGAACAGAACTAGAACAGAACTAGAACAGAACTAGAACAGAACTAGAACAGAACTAGAACAGAACTAGAACAGAACTAGAACAGAACTAGAACAGAACTAGAACAGAACTAGAACAGAATTAGGACAGAACTAGAACAGAACTCGAAAAGAACAAGAACAGAATTAGAACAGAATAAGAACAGAATTAGAACAGAATTAGAACAGAACTAGAACAGAACTAGAACGGAACTAAAACAGAACTAGAACAGAACTAGAACAGAACTAGAATAGAACTAGAACAGAACTAGAACAGAACAGAATAGAACTAGAACAGAACCAGAACAGAACTAGAACAGAACTAGAACCGAACTAGAACAGAACTAGAACAGAACTAGAACAGAACTAGAACAGAACTAGAACAGAACTAGAACAGAACTAGAACAGAACTAGAACAAAACTAGAACAGAACTAGAACAGAACTAGAACAGAACTAAAACAGAACTAGAACAGAACTAGAACAGAACTAGAACAGAACTAGAACAGAACTAGAACAGAACTAGAACAGAACTAGAACAGAACTAGAACAGAACTAGAACAGAACTAGAACAGAACTAGAACAGAACTAGAACAGAACTAGAACAGAACTAGAACAGAACTAGAACAGAACTAGAACAGAACTAGAACAGAACTAAAACATAACTGCAACATAACTAGAACTGAAGTAGAACAGAACTAGAACAGAAATAGAACAGAACTGGAATAGAACCAGAACAGAACTAGAATAGAACTAGAACAGAACTAGAATAGAACCAGAACAGAACTAGAACAGAACTAGAACAGAACTAGAACAGAACTAGAACAGAACTAGAACAGAACTAGAACAGAACTAGAACAGAACTAGAACAGAACTAGAACAGAACTAGAACAGAACTAGAACAGAACTAGAACAGAACTAGAACAGAACTAGAACAGAACTAGAACAGAACTAGAACAGAACTAGAACAGTACTAGAACAGAATTGAAACAGAATTAGAACATAACTAGAGCAGAACAGGGCAGATTTAGATCTAAACTTAACAGAATTAGAACTGAATTGAACAAAAACTGAACTAGAGCTGAACAAGAGCTGAAATAAAACCGAACGAATTGAACAAGAACTAAACTAGCACTGAACGAGAACGGAGCTTGAACTGAGCTAAGAACTAATTAGAACTGAACTAGTACTTAACTCTAACTAAAATCGATCTGAACTAGAACTAAACTATTTCTTAACTAAAGTTCACGAGTTCATATATTTTAAATATAATTTTAATTATGTTTTTGATCTTTGAAACTTCAAAAACTATATACTTAAAGACTATTTTCTTCTGCATATTTTTTTTTTAATTTAGATTATTAGTTTTTATTGTAATTTTTTTTTAATAAAAATGTATTTTTTTCGTTGGGAGTTTATCTCATTTTTTGTCAATTATTTTTGTGTGTAGATCAACCAAGTGTGTGTGTGGGATGACATATTTCAGACTATGGATGGCTGTGTGACTGGTTGACTGTCTGTTTGACGGTCCTTTGTCAGGTTTTTCATTTACAAAATGTGTGTTTAATTTTTTACAAATATCAGTTTTTTCATGCAGTTCGTATATATGAGTGTTTGTTTGTCTTTTTCATGTTACAATTTTTTAAATTAAAATAGACTAAATAATTATAAACCGGAAGATGCCTGACAGTCATAGTAATTAGAATTTGTATAAGAAATACTATATTTATGAACGTAAGTTGTACTCTAAAAAAAAACTTGAAAGAGTTTTTATTTTTCTCTTACTATAAAAAAGTATAAAGTATAGATTCGACCCAAATAATGGAAAATTTGGATTTTGAGTATCAGATATTAAAGTTAAAGTCATTCTTATTTTTCCATTAAAGTATTACTGCAATTTTATATTATACTTCCATCAAAAACTTTTGCATTTTTATTAAAAAAAAAAAATAAACGATTGAGACATAAACTTCTTATCAGTTGACAGGACGCATCCTTTTTGCAATTATGACATGCACTTCGTTCAATGTTTACAACAGAAAAAAAAATACTTTTTCCCTTTTACATACGAACCCACATAGCAATGGAGAAAACAATAAACAAAAGAAAGTCAAAGACACTTGAAAAAAAAGTAGAAAAATATGAGGAACATTTGAGGATAAAATAACACAAGGATATTGTCTGTAAAGTTTTTTGTCTGCACTTTTGTTGGCAATATTAACAACAACAACAAATAACGTAAATTTTGTTAAAAACAAAAACCATTTATTTTTATGCAAATCGAAGTTCAAGTTTAATAAAGAAAGTAAAAACTTAAAAAAACTAAACTTTAGTTGAAACGGTAGAATATTTCAATGACACGTGTAATGTAGTCTCTTGTGGGGTAAACAAGAGAGAGCAAGAATAATAGTGAGTATTTTTTTTGGCTTAGATATAAGAGATAATAATTCCTTAATATTTCCCAAGGTTATAGTTAAACTCTAACAAAATATACTGAAGCGAAGTAATAAAATTAAATTTAATATTACACATGACCTCAGCAGTTATCCTAGGGAAATACACTGAGAGATGGGCAGGTAGGTAGATGGGTAGATAGATAGGTGGGATAGATGTATAGATAGATAAATAGATAGATAGATAGATAGATAGATAGATAGATAGATAGATAGATAGATAGATAGATAGATAGATAGATAGATAGATAGATAGATAGATAGATAGATAGATAGATAGATAGATAGATAGATAGATAGATAGATAGATAGTTAGTTAGTTAGTTAGTTAGTTAGTTAGTTAGTTAGTTAGTTAGTTAGATAGATAGACTTTTCATTCATAGACTTTTTTCATTCACTTCGTTTAGATATTAGACAAATTGATTGTTTATTTCGATCAAGCCAATATGCCCTACTACTGGGTGTCGGGATTTAATCTACTAAGCATTTTGAAACCGGAAGAAATTACCGAATACGCTGACATTCTTACAGAGGTTTACAATGATCTTTATAAATTGGCAGGCGAAAATTATGTAACGTACTCTCAAGTTCTGAAACATTTTAAGGTACAAGTTTTTAAAATAATTTTTAATTTTTTTTAATAAATAAAAATATTTTTTTTTTTTGCAGACAACTTTAAAATAATCATATAAATTTGTGTAAAATTTTACTTCTAAATGTTCTTTTTGTATTAATTTTTACAGTTTTGTTCATTTAAATGAATTTATGTTTTTAAAATATTTTTTTTAATAAATTATTTCGTTTGCAGACAACTTCAAAATAATCATATAAAATTATAAAAAAATTAACTTTTAAATGTTCTTTTTATTTAATCTGTATAGTTTGTGTAAATTAAAATGAATTTTAAATGTAATGTTAATTAAAAAATAAACTAGTTTTTGCATATATGTATGTATATGTGTTTGTTGTTTTTATTTTAATATATTGCTTTAGTAGGTAGTTACGAATGCGAATACGATTGCGAATTAAAAACGTAACGCTAAAATTGTGTTTAGGCTTTATAATGCATAATATGTACTATAATTAAATATTATTTATGTTATTTTTTCTATTTGTATATAAATGCTTTATTCTTGAGTTTTCTACGCCAAAGATACAACAACCAAAGTAACAACAAGACTTTCATAATTAATATTTTTTTATTAGACATATTGCCGTCTTTTTATTTTACTTGAAACTACAACAAAATATAGTTATCTTGATCATAATTTGTATTTTTATAATTCATAAAAAGAAGTTCTTGCCACCAAATATGCAGTTGGTTGGTGGCATTGTATTTATATTCTGTGGAATACAATTTCTATCTTTCAATAGTTTTTGGCGCCACTTGTGCATTTTTATGCTTGGCACGTTTTAAAAATAAAATCAAACGTATTGAGTTTAGGATTTTTCTTTGCTTTAAAATCAAAAACATATTTTGAGAGAAAAAAATATAATGCTGCTTTAGCAGCATTATTTCGGATCCAAAAAGTTGGAAGTGGAGAGTAGCTAATAATAGAGTGTGTCTACGATGGTTTAGCGTTCTAAGTCTAGTTAGACCGCAGTTCGATTTCCAGTAGAAGCACTGATAGAAGATTGACTATTTATCTATCTATTTATTTATCTATCTATCTATCTATCTATCTATCTATCTATCTATCTATTCTATCTATCTATCTATCTATCTATCTATCTATCTATCTATCTATCTATCTTCTATCTATCTATCTATCTATCTATCTATCTATCTATCTATCTATCTATCTATCTAT
>NC_060954.1:55392982-55394500 GCF_022045245.1 Lucilia cuprina
TTCTAGTTCAGTTCTAGTTCAGTTCTAGTTCAGTTCTAGTTCAGTTCTAGTTCAGTTCTAGTTCAGTTCTAGTTCAGTTCTAGTTCAGTTCTGGTTCAGTTCTAGTTAGTTAGTTAGTTAGTTAGTTACTTAGCTAGTTAGTTAGTTATTTAGTTACAACGACGAATCCAATAACTAAATGTTAAACTGCAAATAAATTTCATTCATAAATATTTAATTTAGAAAAAGTGTTGTTCATTTAAATTAAATTACACTTTTGTTGTTGATATTTACAATGTTTTGAAAGTAAACCACAGAGAACCATATTAAATTACATTTTCCAAAATAACCACAAACACAAAACACACATCAGCAAAAGGCAGACAGAAGCAAAAAACCCTAAAAAGTGATTTCCTTGTCTTAACTAATGAATAAACAAATAATTCCCAGGTTTGAGATGTTGATTATTTATCGATTTAAGTTTATGTAAGATTTTGAATAAGACAACAGCAGCAGCAACAGGCCTATAAAGTAAGAAAACCAAAGACTATTAGTGTCCCATTACCAGGAACAAACAATGCCTTGCATAAAGTCTTCTATAGAAATAGGAGTTCAAGTAACTTTAACAAATACAGATCAAATTTTGTGTAGTGTTGATGATGTTGTGTGTTTGTCTTATATTTGTCGTATTGTTGTTGCATACATCATCATCATCATGACACGTGCAACATTTAACAACAATAAATATTAGAACAAATTTTGTGTAAATCACAACTCCTGACAAAATAAATACAAACATTCAGCTGCCAGACGGATTTACATGTATACCCGATTCTTAAATTCTATTTGAACGCGTGCCTTTATCAGTATGAAAAACAAAAGTAAAGTGTTGCAAACATTTACACGTGCACCCCGTGTGCGTAAATTCTATCCTCCCATGGGATGTGTTTCGAGAACAAGTAAGAGCTTTAGTTATCATGTTTAGCAAACAAAGCCACACACATACAAACAAATAAAACAATCAACAAATCCTTACAGTTGTACATCAACAAGGCTCCCTCAATGGGGAAAAACAAAAAAAACACAATCTAAGAATTTTGTATCTCTGGTATCCATGACATACGTACGGAGGAATTGTCTGTATACAAGTTGCAAAATATACATTTTAACTTTGCTAATTTGCATTAAACCACAAAAGCCAACAAGGATTTCCTTTTATTTGACAGTAACAACGAGCTGTAACAACAATAACAATATCCAACCACCATTTTTTTGTAAGTTTTAATATAAATAAATAAAAGGAATTGTTATTTTGTAAGAAAAAAACCTTGATTTTTAAACCAAAAATGCACCCAGGTAGATCTCTACAGGTTCAATTTCTGGTTCAGTTTCACGATTTAGTCTTAGTTAAGTTCTAGTTCACTTCTAGTCCAGATCTAGTTCAGTTCTAGTTCAGTTCTAGTTCAGTTCTAGTTCAGTTCTAGTTCAGTTCTAGTTCAGTTCTAGTTCAGTTCTAGTTCAGTTCTAGTTCAGTTCTAG
>NC_060954.1:55394600-55396049 GCF_022045245.1 Lucilia cuprina
CTAGACTATAGACTAGACTATAGACTAGACTATAGACTAGACTATAGACTAGACTATAGACTAGACTATAGACTAGACTATAGACTATGGACTAGACTATAGACTATACACTAGGCTATAAACTAGACTATAGACTATACTAGACTTTAGACTTGACCATAGACTAAACTATAGACTTGACCATAGACTAGCCTGTAAACTAGAATATAGACTTTACTAAAGATTTGATTATAGACTAGACAATAGACTTCACTTTGTCCCAAGAGATGTTATTCTTCTTAAAGATTTCATCAATTTCCCGAAATTTTCTCTTTCACTTCATTATTTTTCGTTTAATTTTAACTCTTAAAAGAAAACCTTCAAGCGTGACCTTATGAACTAAGAAGCCTTTAAACCACAAAACTCTTAAACAAAGACAATAAGAAAAATCCTTGAAAAGTAAAATATTACAAATTACTTATGCTTCTTTATACTACCATATGTATGTATAAACATACATACATACATACATACATACATACATACATACATACATACATACATACATACATACATACATACATACATACATACATACATACATACATACATACATACATACATACATACATACATACATACATACATACCTACATACATACATACATACTGATGTATGTATGACCATTTATAAATGTTTTGTTATCCTTCTATTTAAATCCTTTAATTTATATGTCTTATACTGTCGTTCTGTTCTCTTCATTTGTGTCTGTAACTTTAAAATTCGAACAACTGTTTGTAAGACTTAACCGTCTGTCCGCCCATTTATATTCGCATATGTTTGTCTCAAACAGTATAAAGCACTTAAATTATTATCATAAGACAACTTTAAAGACTGAATGTTTGAATGGACTGAAATGAAATGTATGAAAATAACATGAAAAGCACAAACTAGTGTACAACTGACAAAACAACAACAACAAAGAAATGCAAAGGATCACGCAGGACATTAAACTGTTTGGTATGTAGACACAAACCAGACAACAAGAGAATTTTCACCCACACTCACATACATATGTATATGAACTTACAAACTCCCATAAAAAAGTGAAAAGTTGTTTGCTACAAAGAAATATGAATGGAATTTTGTAAAATAATAGAAATTTCTCAACAAATAAAGTTCAAAAATCTTTTATTATCCATTAAGATGATTCTAAGGATTATGGTACGTTTACTTGTCGATGAGGGAATTATCAGCAAAATGAAACAAGACTACAAATGGATGCATTTTTGATGAAAAGTGGGTATTCATAAAATATCGAAATATCGATAAAAAATTAAATTTCAGTTCAGTTCTAGTTGAGTTCTAGTTCAGTTTTAGTTCAGTTCTAGTTCAGTACTAGTTCAGTTCTAGTTCAGTTCTAGTTCAGTTCTAGTTCAGTTCTAGTTCAGTTCTAGTTCAGTTCTAGT
>NC_060954.1:55396149-55406419 GCF_022045245.1 Lucilia cuprina
CTAGTCTATAGTCTAGTCTATAGTCTAGTCTATAGTCTCGTCTATAGTCTAGTCTATAGTCTAGTCTATAGTCTCGTCTATAGTCTAGTCTATAGTCTAGTCTATAGTGTAGTCTATAGTCTAGTCTATAGTCTAGTCTATAGTCTAGTCTATAGTCAAGTCTATCCTCTAGTCGAGTCCATCCTCTTCTCGGCAATTCAACAATATTCGCTTCTGACGTTATTATAAAAACTAGACTTTTGCTAAACTTTTGCATTTGACCATAGTTAAGAATCAAACTTCTGGGATCCTCATTAAATTTCTATTCAAAAGACAAAATCTTATTCTACAGAAATTACTGCAAACACTATGATTTTATAATTTCTTTTACCATTCTCATTAAGATTTGTTTTCAAAGATTTCATTTGAAAATATCTATGCAGACAGCAGTCAATAATTTATCATCATGCCCGTCCGTCCATCTATCTGTCTGTCTTGCCAACTCTAACGAATGGCCGGCCACTTGTATATCTGAATACATTGGCAAACAATAGACCCTGATTTCACACATGTATACGATGAAAAAAAGCACACACACACGCACACACTTTCTAGCAAACATAGAAATAAAATGCAGTAAAACATTGATGGAAACATGAAAACATAAATATGCATTAACCCATCAACCATAATCATAATAACATTAATTCCATGGAAAAATCATGCCTGGCTAGTCATGTTGTGTTGTGTTTGTTTGTTTTTGTTGTTGTACTATTAAGTTTTCTTCTTCATTTTCTTCTTGTTGTTGTCTTTATATATGGATGTATGTAAGTATGTATGTATGTATGTATGCATGTATGTATGTAATTTTTTTTGTAGTTTTTGTTTATTAGTTTGGTTGTTCTTAGTACGATGCAATTAACGGAAGTTCGTTCCGTTCCACTTGGAAAATCTGCAAACCTAGAAATAATAACAAGAACAGCAACAACTACATTTTAAATAAATAAATGAACTGCTACTAGTATGGAAACTAAACTAAAATCCAACAACAAAGAACATAAATTGAAATTGATAATAAACAAAGTCAGCTGAGTTCAAATGCATGCGCATTTTCTATGTTTTATATGATTTCTCATTAGTAAAACTTTATGTTTATGCATGTATTGGTTCTCTCACTCTCTTTCTTGTTGGCTCTTGTACTGTTTTCTTCACTCCCACTTTGTTTCTTGTATGTTTGGTGAGGGGGTGTTATGGTGAGTTCGTAAACAATTTAATGTTTCGTTTTTCTTTGTGTATTCCATATTCACATTGTTTCTGTTTTTTATTTGTTTTAGATTTTGCCATAAATTCATTCATATTTTTATCGTGTGTACCCTACAGTTTAAGTTTTATTCATTTAGCTCTTTTATTCTATAAGCCACTTTTGATTCGTAGATCAATAAATCCTCGGCATAATTGACATATTAGTTGGATATGGTGAAATTTGTATAAGCTTCCTAATCACATGCTCAGGCATCAAACTTTTAAACTTGGAATACAATCTTTTAAAGACCTAATGTAAACTCGGATTTTTTTGTATAAGAGCTCTCTATAGAGCTCCTACTCGGTTATTAACGACTTTGGTTATAAGCACATGTTAAAATAGCTAATCATCTGAACGCTCGGTGGCTAGCGGTAACCCTAAATAGTAGGTTAAAAAGCTCCACCGAACATTTCAACTATGACGAGGGTTACAACCCTGAATCAAATTAGATAGTAATAACAACGCTATCATAACTAATACTAACATGGATGAAGTAGAGCAAATGGTGTAAGAGTTGACTGAAAGCAGAGCTTAGCTTTTGACCACATAAAGAATGTGATGTTCCATATTGGATCAATACTAAAGAATTCCAAAAGATATAACGCATTCTCTTGCAAATTTCGGAAACCCAGAAAATGAAAGAGTTCCACGTCTTTCGGAAACAGAATGTCAAGTCGAATATTCTACAAGTGGGAATGAAGCCTTTACAAACGTAAAAGAAGAAATAAGACATTATGTTTTACCTTACCGACGGCTTAATTTTGTAACAACCTCAAGAAAAGCTCTGGAGTTCCAAGAGTTTTATGTCTTTCGAAAACGGAGTGTAAATACGAAAATTCTGCAGGTGGGAAATACAAAGCCAAATCAATCAACTTCTAAAGTTGTCTGAATAAAGCTTTTAGAAACGTAAAAGAAATAGGTAAGACGTTAAGTTTTACCTTATCGTCGGCTTTACCCTCAAACCAAGTTCTGGAAATATTGCTTCCAATCGAAACATATACATCTAAGATACGAGGTGGTAAATACAACCGAGCAGCTTTTATCTTAAGGAGAATTAATCAAAAGCGGTTACAAAATAAGTCATGATTGCACATGCATACAACGTGGCCGATCGGATTTCAAAACTGGATTTTTAGGACCTATAGGAGATCGTAAAAAACAAAATATTGGAGCAAACCTCTGGATAAATTTGTTATGAAACTGAAGACCCTAAACTGAAAGACAAATCAGGTCTTCGAAATTACATTGATACTCAATAAACCGATATATGCTATAGTTTACAGTTGAAAGCATATCATCATATAAGCAACAGATTAATCGGATATAATCTGTAATGAAAGGGCGAGCTTGATGAAACTGATATGAGGAATGCTTAATAATCTAAAAAGCTTTCAGGCACAAGTTGTTGTTAGTACAGAATATGTGAAGTGAATTGGAGTTTAAGATTGTTTCTATGGCCATATCGGACTGTAAGAGAATCACTCTGTCAGTGGTAAGCTCAAAATAATATGGACAAAAGGCCATTTGGGAATAATGGGCAACGAATAAATATACTTAAAAGAGAAAGAGGGCTCAATTACAAACGGCCACTTGGAAACGTTGAGTAGGGTGTCTAAAATCCCATGAAGTGAGACCAATGAGCGAGAATGGGAGTTTCCTAAGAATGAATAAGTCCAAGATTAGTATGAGGTTACGTACTCGTAAAGGACACATATAAAAATTTGCGGACACGAATTCTAACGAATGGTTCTTAAACCAACATTCTCTCCGCGCGAATTTGGGTTTTAAACCGCACTCACTACGTGGATCCGGCAAGTTCTGCAGGCAACTGGACATCCGTAGTGTTGGAACTTTGTCGGTCGTTGCCAGGTTTTTGTCAAAATTAGTTAAGGATATCGTTCAGAAACATTGATTGGAGGATTCTAAAAAGGTATGTGAAGTTTCCTACTATGATCGTTTTGTAAGGGTTTTCTATTGTTAGCTTCTTTGAAAAGAATCTCATTCCATTCAACCTGATCAAAAATGTAAGGCACAATTCTAATGAAACAGGCAATACAGACATATAAACTAACATTCTCTCTCTCCGGAAATTGTAAACCATAACCACAGTCGATTCCGGGTCCTGCAGGGACCATTTGTAGTGCCAGATTATATGGCATTCAGGTTCGATCGCATGTTAAATCATTCCAAAGAAATACAACGAATATATTTGGCATCACCAGTTTATAGTCCTGGTAGACTAGAGGTATTGATAGGACCTCTTTTCTCCGTGATATCGCAATTATATTAAGATGGACATTTGGGATCACAAGTTTTTAGTCCCGGCAGGCTAGTGGTAGGACCTTTTTTCTCCGGAATATTGCAATAATATTAAGATGAAGATTTCAAACAAAGTAACCTTTTCCCGGCGGAAAAGATCTGGTAAACAATCAGACCATGAATCAAGAATGAATCTGAACTTACATATTGAAATAGAAAAGAGTTAGCGGCTTTCTTAGCCAAGAGAAGACTCTAGAGCGATCCCTGATCAATTCTAGTGTAGCATATAACGTAATTAACCTAATGGGCAGTTTTCCGGTGGACCAACTCATTAAAGCAAAAGAGATAGCGTTTTCAATTTTTCCAAATTTCATTGAAGTTAAGCTAATTCATTCCCTGATCAATAAGTGATCTTAACTTTAGTTGGTATGATTGTAGTGCAACTTTCAGTGCGACTTTCTGCTTACATTTTCATTAAGTTATACTTTTAGTTGAGAAATAAATGGAATAGAACGAAGAAGAATCAAAACATAACATATGAATTGTTTTTGACAGTCGATGTTGTATGTATGGCGGACTGATGAACTACTTGCCATATGGTTGGCCATACGAGTGCTGCTTACTCTCTTTTGTTAAGTGTTGTAGTAGTTGCTGTTGTTGTTGTTGTTGTGCCGGTCTTAAGTGTAGCCATGCGAACCGAACAGCAACAACAACATTCAGCCAGCCAGCCAAGCAGCCATCCATCTCCATTTAGCACGTTCATACAAAACAAAATAATTCAAAAGCAATTCTTTTCTTCTTTTCGATTTACTTTGCTTTCAAATTGTTTTTCTTTTACAGCTTTTTTTCTTGTGTTTTATTTATTTTCATTTAGCAGAAATTGAAGTTGTGTTTCATTATTTAATGTTTTCTTTTTTGTTATTTTTATTTTATAGCGAACTGTGTTGCGCGTTGGGTTGTGTTCGTTGTTGTTTTCAATAAGTTGGGCCGTGTTGTGTGTTGTTGTCTATGGTTGGTTTTTCTTGTGTCAGTATTTGTCGTGAGTTCAGACGGTTTGGATGTTTAAAAACGGGGGTTTTTACTAGCGCCGCTCGTTCTTGCTTTTGAATCTTGTTGTGTTTTTTTTTTAAGTTTTTTATTTATTTCCACAAATAAAAAACATAATAAATATGTAATTTTAAAGCTTCTGAAATAGAAGAAGTTGGAAAAAAACATCTTAAATTAACTAACTAAAGCTTGTTATTTGTTAAAAGAAACCAAAAAACATAAATTTCTATATAATTTGCTAAAGAAAATTTGAGAAAATATTTTGTTCAATTAAAAGTTTTTGTAAACAAATTACAGCTTTTTTTATAACGAATTGACAGCTGTCATTTTATGGGTGTTTTGTTAAAAATTTCTTGTTTATTACACAAATGCCGGTAATTTTTTTTTTGTTGTTGTTAAAGTGTAAGAGTGTGAGTGTTTTTGTAAAAAACAAAATTATACCAAGAAGTTTAAAATCTAAATATTTACTAATCTGTCAAAGTTTTTGGATCTAGAACAACAATAACAAATAACCAACCTACTCAAAGTGTTAAAAGAAAAGTTCTTAAATAAATAATAAAAAATTTTTATAACAAAAAGTGGGTTAACAGTGAATTTAACAAAAAAAAGTTTAAAACAAAAAGAATCAAATTTAAAAAAAAATTCAAAATAAAGTTTTGAAAAAAACTAAAATTTAAAAAAAAAAATTTAAAAAAATCTTGTTTAACGATCTTAAACAAAAAATTATAAAAATTTCTTCAAAATCCTTAAAATCAAACAAAATCTAAAGAATTTTCCATAGAAAAAAACGAACTGTCAAACTTGTCAATATTAAAAGAAAAAGTGCTGCCCTACTATTTGGCCAAAACTTATTATTTTACAGAAAAAGTTCAAAATTTCTTTAAAATCAAACAAAATCTAAAGAATTTTCCAACGAAAAAAACGATTAGTCAAACTTGTCAATATTATTTTTTTTTTAACAAAACAAGTGTTGCCAACTATTTGGCCAAAACTTATTTTTTTTGCAGAAAAAGTTTAAAATTTCTTAAAAATCATTAAAATCAAACAAAATCTAAAGAATTTTCTTAAGAAAAAACTATCTGTCAAACTTGCCAACTGTAAATTGTTTAACAAAAAAAGTGTTGCCAACTATTTGGCCCAAACTTATTTTTTGCAAAAGTATAAAAGTTTCTTTAAAATCATACAATTTAAACAAAATCTAAACAATTTTCAAACTATCAAATTTATCAATATTAAATTTTTTTTAACAAAAAAAGTGTTGCCAACTATTTGGCCTCAAAAAATATTAAATATTTTCCTTTAAAAAATTAAATTAAATAAATCAAAATACGTACTTAAACTTAAATCGCTTATGTTTAACAATTTCCAAAATTTTTAAATAAAAACAAAGTGTTGCCAACTTAAAAAAGCTATATATATACAAAAAATTTCTTTTTGCAACTAAAAATTTTAAGAAAATATAAAAATTTTTATAGAAAATTTTCCAAAATAAAACATTTTCTTTAAAACTAAAGATTGGCAATAATAAAACAAAGTGTTGCCAAGTAATTGGCTGGAAAATTTGAAAAATTAAAAAAAAACAAACTAAAATACGTAAATCATTATTAAAAGTAATATTAAATAAAATTTCAAAAAAATCACAAATATTTTAAACTTAAATTAAAGTGTTGCCAACTTAAGTTAATATGCAAGACAACAAAATTTGACAAAAATTATTAAAATATAAATTAATAAACCTTTTAAGGGCTTTATAACAAATTAAAAAAATTTTAAATAAATTATGATATAAATAAAAAATTTAAAACAAAATTTTCAAAAAAAAAATTAAACAAATATTAAATTTTGAAAAACTTGCTGTTATCCCCTTTAAATTTTTTAAAATTCTTAAAAAATAAAGAAATTAATTGAAAATCTCTAAATTTCCAAAAAGTAAAAAGTCAAAACCATCAATCAATCAAAATAAAAAAGGGAGTTTTATATGGATTAGCAGTTTTTAATCATATCGATCTATAAGGTAAATATACAATTTATTGTTTATTTTAGATAAAATGTTTAACAAATTGGTCTCAGATTTCGTAAACATAGGGTCTCACCGAAAAAAGTTTTTCCTGAACAAATTGTTGCAAGAGAAATCTTAAAATGTTCTTTAGTTTTAAAAATTTTGAAAAAGTACATAACGGATTATTGTGAGATTTATTCGGATTAGATTAAACTATGAAATAGCTCTCAAACTTCCTCAAGAAATGTTAAAAAAGTACTTTTTCTTTTCGAGTTTAAAGTACTATCCCGACATATCCAAATATATAAATCAATTCGCCTATTTATGAATATATATTTCAGACATTAATGAGTTAACCTGGACTTTATGCAATAAAGTTCTGCTTGTCAACTTTCTGATGTTTCCCAGATATCAAATTTTAAATCAATTTAGCTATGTTGAAATTAAGTTTGTTAATGTATTAAAATTTGAACAAGTTCGTGTCTTTGATACAGGAGAACAATCTTAATCGAAGGCCTTAACTTTCTCTAGTTCCCACATAACTAAAAGTTACAAGTTTTTAAATCAACTTCTCTTATGGTCTTTCGCATCGATTCAAATAGTTTTAATAGGATTCTTTCTTAGTCCATTAAAAGAAACTGGAACTATAACGAAAAAAATTTAGATGTTAAAATTTTAGTTTAGTTGGCCATAAGTCGTTTGCAATGGAAGCAGTTCTTCTGCCTGATAGTTGAAGTTAACTTTATGGTAGGTCCCGGTATACTAGCGATATACTAGATATCTATAAATATGTTTATCTTCTCTTTTACTTTTTATAATAGATCTACATTTGTCAATGTCTGTCCAGAAGATTCCCGATAGATATCTTGAAATAATCTTTAGGGAATCAAATCAGATTAGAAGTTTTCTTTTGTAAATCTGCAAAATTGGCTCAACAGTTTCATTAGGGATTGTTTGCAAAAGCAAAGATGGATACACATGATAGTTCACATTAACTTTGCGAGGCCTTCGATATCAAATTCTTATCTAATTTAGCAATTTACGTATTTAAATAAAATCCTGATCTATAGGATTTGATTTGAAAACCTGCAAAATCAGTTCTGTAATAGAATTTATCAGGCTGGTTCATTTTTTCATTAGTTTTAATTGGGATAATTTGCAAAAAGGGTGGGTCCACCTAATATTGAAAATTGTTAAAACTGATTTAGCTAAAATCAAAAATATTGAATTAATCTATTAGCCATAGGTTCGAAATCGTTCCAGCATTTCCAGCGCTTAGTCCCAGAGTCAATCCTTTGTAGGGTACTTGCAACAGCACCGATCTTACCCCGAAATATAGACTTCACCGTGTATCAGTCGTTTAATCTCACTGTTCCCGCGAATTTTGGTTTAAATCATAGCCACAAGGTGGATCCCAAAGGAACTTAGACCAACTAACCACTGGCCATCCTTAGTACCCGATTATGTGGGTCTCTGGTTCAGATATCTTACAATATGTCAAATCTTTCCAAAGAATATCCGAGGAGTGAATTGAATTAATCTATTAGTCAAGTGTTTGAAAACTCATTTCCAGCGCTTAGTCCAGAGTCAATTATCTGTGGTATACCTGCAACAGCAACGATCTTATCCCGAAATATAGACTTCACCGTGTATCAGACTTTTAACCTCACTGTTCCCGCGAATTTGGTTTTAAACCATAGCCACAAGGTGGATCCCAAAGGAACTTAGACCAACTAACCACTGGCCACCCTTAGTACCCGATTATGTGTTTTTCTGGTTCGTTCCTATGTCAAATCATTCCAAGGAATATCAAGGGTTCGAAAACTCATTTCCAGCGCTTAGTACCTCTGTGGGGTACTTGTAAAAGCACCGAACCTTTCCCGAAATCTTCACCGTGTATCAGTCTTTTAACCTCAACTCACTGTTCACGCGAATTTGGATTTAAACCATAGCCACTACTTGGATCCCAAAGAAATTTCAACCAACTGGAGATAGTCTTGTGGGCAACTGACCACCTGTAGTACCCGATTATGTTGTTGTCTGATTGGACCTAATGTCAAATCATTCTATGGAATGTCCGAGGAGTGAACTGGCATCATCAGTTTATAGTCCCTCCAGACTATAGGTTTCGTTAGCACAACTCTTCCCCGAAATATAGCAATAACACTAAAATGGGTTATTTTATCAAGGTAACATGCCCCCGAGAGGAAGACAAGACTCGAAAATAGAAATCTAAATATGTATTGGTAATATGTATATCAAATGAAAGGTAATGAAAAGACCTTTTCAATGAAATTATCAAAACTTTACAAAAGCCCTTATAACTTAAAATTAATTTATAAATTATGTTTAACATTATCGACAACTAATATTTAAACAAATTTTGCAAAAATTTTGCAATGTTAAAGGGTAAAACAGCAGAAAAAAGAAAACCATAACAAGTCAAAGTAGCAACTCAAGTTAACAAACAATAACAAAAGGTGGCAAAGTCACAATCATTATGCTGACAGCTTTACAATGTCGTTTTTTTGTGTCTTTTTAAGAAAATTCAATAAACGTATTAATCTATTGTAACGGCAAAAAAATGTATTTAAAGTACATTTACAATAAATGTCTATCTACATATTTTGGGTTTGTGGTTTAAAACCAAAATTTTGGGAAAAACTGTAAAACATTGCTTGCAGTTACACCTCTCAACCACGTTTTTTCAAATATTTTTTTCATTATTTGTTTGTTTATTTTATGTTTTACGTCAGACACACCTATTTGTAATGATTTAATTTTTATTTTATTTCATTTTTTTTCGATTTTCAATTATTTATATTTAGAGACATGTCATTTACTTTGCCATAAATTTCTTGAGTGGTAAAAAGTGCCATTTGTTTTGACATTAAGTACCCGATACCTTTTTTTTTGTCATGATAATGACCCTAATCCATTGGCTTAATGTTGAAAGTAATATTTAATTTGTTTTATTGTTTTAAAAACGTATTACTAAGTTTAATTTTTAACGAAATAGAAGCCAGTTGGTTACCTCTGTTTTTGATCCAAATAAGCTGAAATTTAAAATATAAATAGATCTGGAGACGCTGTACAAAAACTATATGTAACAAGTGTGAGCTATCTCTTTTAGTGCCAGAGATCTTTAGATTTATATTTTTGCTTACTTTTATACTCTATCGAACTTTTTTGGTTTCTTTGGTGTGGAGGACCTACGGAGGATTGTTTGATATATTTTCCCATTAAATCTTGAATAAAATAACAATAACTTTTTTTAAAGTCATCTAGTTTCCAAAGTTGTCACTTGTAAAAAATTAGGTTTGTTCCAAGTTTAATGTTAAGATAACTCGAAAAAGGGTGAATATATAAAAGGTCTTAAAACATTTTTTTAAAGTGAATGGTATGGTCTTCCAAATGACATAAAACATTTTTGAAACAAAGTTGTTTTTGTGTCTTTATCACATGTTTGACCTTGACGGATATCATGTCAAACTTCAGGGACATGATAGCTCGAATACTTTTAGGTTTTGTTGTAGTTCTGTTCAAGTTCTGTTTAAGTTCTGTTCTAGTTTTGCTTTAGTTCTGTTCTATTTCTGTTCTAGTTCTGTTCTAGTTCTGTTCTAGTTCTGTTCTAGTTCTGTTCTAGTTCTGTTCTAGTTCTGTTCTAGTTCTGTTCTAGTTCT
>NC_060954.1:55406519-55408612 GCF_022045245.1 Lucilia cuprina
CTAGAACAGAACTAGAACAGAACTAGAACAGAACTAGAACAGAACTAGAACAGAACTAGAACAGAACTAGAACAGAACTAGAACTAGAACAGAACTAGAACTGAACTAAAAAGAACTAAAACTGCACTAGAACTGAACTGAAACTGAAATATAACTGAATTAGAAGTGAGCTAGAACTGAACTATAACTAAACTTAAAAAAAAAACTAGAACCGATCTGAATTATAACTAAACTAGTTCATTAGAGAATAACCAATTTGAGTATAATATTAATTTATATTTTTTTTCGAAAATATGTACTTTAAAAATAAACCTCGCATCAAAAGACACCATAAATACCATCCAGCGAATACACAATCGTATTTGTAAGTATTCATTGAACTTATGTTCCTGTTTTCAAAAAGATATCGATGAATGAATGTACAAATGACTGATTGATAGAAGAAAAAGAAAAAATATACTGATCAAATGACATCAATACTATCAGCAAATAGCAATAACAACAACGACAACACCAACATTTGATTTTAGTTTTGCGATATTTAATAGAAATCTATCTAACTGCTTTTATTTCTATAACAATTTATTTTATGAAAATTGTGTGGCATGTCTGTCTGTCTGTCTTGCTGTCTCTGTTTATATGATGGCAAGCATTTGTTTTATAATAAAATACAAATAAATAATAAAATATATAAATAAATAGAAAGAAAAATATATTTATGGTTTTGTGATACAATTTGTGTTTTTTTTTTTATTTGCTATCATATTATTATGGGAGTTTTCCTGATATTAAAGCCAGACAGACAGACAGAATATTGTGAAACTCTTTCAATTTGTTATGGAATAGAAGAAGAAGAAAAAAAACCATAAAAGTAACAAACAAATCAAGTAAGTCATAAATGATAAGAATAACAACAATATATATTTTTTTGCTTTTAAAGATTTCTAATAATTTCCTAAACAAAAGTTTACAGAATTCTTTAACTATTAAGCTTTAAGTATTCAAAAGCTTGGGACTTGCTAAAGCAGTGCTGATCAGCGAAAGATTTTAGAGAGTTAAAGCGTTAAGCTATTAAAAAGCTTAAAGATTTTTGCCAAAAAATAAGCTTAGAAGCTTTAATTACAGCTTATCGATGACCTTTAACTTATTTGTTTAACTAAAGCAGGTGTTTTTAAATATTTGATTACCTTTTTTATATTAAATTTCCAACACCTTGTGGATATTTAAACAAAATTATATTTGTTTAGTTTAATATTTGCATTTTCATGTCGTCATTAACTTCCGCTTGTCTTTGCGACTTTGCATTTGTTGTTGCTTTTAAACCCTCAACCACTTATTCGTCATCAATACAAACATCACCACTATGGGACAATATCATCATCATCATTACACTATACCACGATGTATTAATATATAATAGGTTTTGTCCATTTCAAAAATATTGAGTAATTCCGGTGGTTTCATACGTAATTTGTAAGTGTTGTTGTTAATTTTATTTTTTACGATTTTATGTCTTTAAAAAATATATATTTTTTTGTTGTTGTTGTATCGTTTTTTTGATAAGATAATATAGGCGTCAATGTTTCAATAATGAAACAGTCAATTACACAATTTTCAATTCATTGATTACCATCGAAGCAGTGAGTGAGTGCAATGCATTGAAGTGATAAGGAAGGAGGCGGCTGAGGGGTATAATTTTATAGGCTTTTTACACAATTCGATATTAATAAAATCACAAGAATTTCGGAAGTGAGAGAGAGAAAAACTTCTCTTTTTACAATTTTTTTTTTTTTAATTATTTTAGTTTTTGTCACAAAATGTTTTTCGAGATATCTTGTCATCATATTTGAGAAGTTTTAATGGGCAAAGATAACATAAATTTAAATGTATTTGAAGGCCTTTTGAAAGTTCAATCTATCGACTTAAGAAAAAAGGTTTCGACTCTTATACATTTTCTATCTTCTTCAAGAACAGAATTAGGACAAAACTACAACTAGAACAGAACTAGAACAGAACTAGAACAGAACTAGAACAGAACTAGAACAGAACTAGAACAGAACTAGAACAGAACTAGAACAGAACTAGAACAGAAC
>NC_060954.1:55408712-55410703 GCF_022045245.1 Lucilia cuprina
CTGAACTAGAACTGAACTAGAACTGAACTAGAACTGATCTAGAACTGAACTAGAACTGAACTAGAACTGAACTAGAACTGAACTAGAACTGAACTAGAACTGAACTAGCACTGAACTAGAACTAGAACTGAACTAAAACTGAACTAGAACTGAACAAGAACTGAATTAGAACTGAACTTAAACTGAACTTAAACTGAACTAGAACTGAGGTAGAACTTAACTAAAATTTTACAAGAACTGAACTAGAAGTGAAGTTAATTGGACTAAAAGAAACCTTTAATTTTTGTCACAACCCTCGTATATATTAATTTCACTCATAAAACTAACTTGATAGTGGAAAAACTCATTAAATAGACAACATTATCTCTAGTTATCTGTTACACTTTTTACAAACATCTTGTCTATTGGCGAAAATAATGTTCTGCCGATAGTTAAAAAACAAACTTTTTCAAAAAATATAAAAAATTCCTTTTTTTGTTTTTGCTATAGACACCAAATACAAAAGAAACAACAAAACTTCAAAACCCAGCATTCACATACAGATACTTTCAGAATATTAAGTCTCAAATAAAGTTTATTAGCACTTGAAGCGTTCAGCAGCAGCAGCAGTACCAGCATCAGCTGGTGCTGTTTGCTACATATGACTGGCTGCTGCTGCTGTTGCTCGATGTTGCTATTGATGTCGTATACAACACCCAAAGTGTTGTTTGATTTAGTTTGATTTCAACAGCTTGGGGAGTTTTAAACGTGAGGCTGGTGCTATTGTCGATGTTTAAAAATAGCACTAGTCATTGATCCGAACTATTAAAACGAGTAGATGAAATAGACAAACAATCCGACAAATGGAAAGATAGATAGACTATATGACTGACCGAATGACTGACGTACCAACCAACTCATACAGATTCACATTATGTTCTAATCTTTTTTTTTAACTTCATAAACTTGTTGTATTAGTTTCATTTTTTATATAGTTTTTTATATTTTTTTCTTCTTCAGCCTTTCATTTTATGTGGATGTGTGTTCTTCTAATCTGTGGCATTATGGTGTATGATCTTTTGCACTCTAATTACTACTCGCACCGATAAACTTTTTGATCTCAAGAGATTTGTGTTTTTGTTCGTTTTTAATAAGTCTTAAAAGGCTAAGTAAGATTTAATTAGGAAGTTATTACATATAAAGGGTTAAAGGTTTAAATATCGGGAGCTCTAGGGAATATTTTAATTGTATAAAGATTCCCGAGTCTTTTAACTATGAAAATTTGGAACAAAGCTTCCAAACTTTTCATCAAGACCTTTCTAAAACCAAAAAAAAAAAAACAACCGAAAATTATTGTTATTTTTGCAAAATCAAGTTTCAATTCAAAACATTATCTCAAGGTAACTAAAATCAACTAACATGAGTTTAGTTAATTGTCAATATTTTGTAATACCGGAAACTGTACGTTCGCTGTCGTTCGTGGCAGTTTTATTTGTCAGACAGGAAATTTTAAAATTCTTAACGTTTCTTTAAAGTTTCTCAATAGTCTTTTGTTTTATAATTAATTTTTAAGAGTTTTAATTACAATAAGTACAAAATATTACAATATCACTCTAGTGTTCAGATGTATGATGAATATTAATTTATGAAAAAATTGAATTTCTTGTCTTGATTCAAATTTATTTTTATTGAAAAAAGATGTAAAATAAATGTTTACTATTTCTGCAATACAATAGCTTTATTTATTTATTATTTACATATTTGTTTTTGTTTAAAATATATACAACTATTGTTTAAATAAAATTGATGAGCTTTTGTAAATTGAAGTGAGATGTACGAAGTTAATGGTGAAAGTTTTTAAAAACAGAACTAGAACAGAACTAGAAAAGAACAGAACAAAACAAAACAAAACTAGAACATAACTAGAACAGAACTAGAACAGAACTAGAACAGAACTAGAACAGAACTAGAACAGAACTAGAACAGAACTAGAACAGAACTAGAACAGAACT
>NC_060954.1:55410803-55412339 GCF_022045245.1 Lucilia cuprina
AGTTCAGTTCTAGTTCAGTTCTAGTTCAGTTCTAGTTCAGTTCTAGTTCAGTTCTAGTTCAGTTCTAGTTCAGTTCTAGTTCAGTTCTAGTACAGTTCTAGTTTAGCTGTAATACAGTTCTAGTTCTAATTAAAAGAATGTGTAAAACTATAGTAGCATCTACAAAATTTTAAAAACTTATCACACAACCCTCGTATATTAAAACAAAACATATAAAACTATAATCTCTCTTATTCATAAATATGAAATTGATCATAATTATTTTGACGTTCGAATTAAACAGATTTAAGCTTAAAGATATTTTCAGACTCGTTAGTTAAATTGCTAATAGTTTACTGGCATCTAAGCTGAACATTTGCACCGTGAGTGACAGTAACGAAAAGTGGCTTCAATTAATATTTTCTTGAAACTCATTAAGCAACAAATTTTATATTAAAAACTTAAAGTATTATATAGTTTGACAACAGGATATGTTAAAGAAATAAGTTTTTACAATATTTTTAAAACTCCTGATTTAAATTTTATTACAAATTTTTCTCCTACAGAACAAAAACACTTTTATTTTGAACTTGTATGACCCCTAGAAATAAACATGTCACATAAAGTCTTGTCACAAAATGAAAATTAAAAAAAAACAACAAAATATTATTATATGAATGTTGAAAAACAAAAATCCTCACGCATATTGCATGGCAATCAAACATGTAAAAAGCGAAAAAAATATATAAAATAAAATAAAAAATAAACATTACAATTTTTCTACCATAAATATTAAACAGAAAGAAAAAACTGAAACGAGAAATGTTTTATGCTCGTATCTACCTTTTTTATGCAAAATTTACGATTCATAATGACAGACATTCATATGGAAAAAAAGTATTAAATAAAAAAAATTATACATATATTTGAAAGAGGAAAAATAAACAACAAAGAATAACGCATGTATCACACGCTAAAAACTACACAAGTATCTAGATACATACATGTATGAATATGTAAATATGTTTATATTTGTATTTATAAGTATTTATATAAATTTATAAAATATGGTTGGAAATATTAGTTATATTTGTATTATGCGAAAATCTTTAAAAAACAGAACTAGAACAGAACTAGAACAGAACTAAAACAGAACTAAAACAAAACTATAACAGAACTAGAACAGAACTAGAACAGAACTAGAGTAGAACTAGAACAGAACTAGAACAGAACTAGAACAGAACTAGAACAGAACTAGAACAGAACTAGAACAGAACTAGAACAGAACTAGAACAGAACTAGAACAGAACTAGAACAGAACTAGAACAGAACTAGAACAGAACTAGAACAGAACTAGAACAGAACTAGAACAGAACTAAAACAATAATAGAACAGAATCAGAACAGAACTAGAACAGAACTAGAACTGAACTAGAACTGAACTAGAACTGAAATAGAACTAGAACTAGAACAGAACTAGAACAGAACTAGAACAGAACTAGAACAGAACTAGAACAGAACTAGAACAGAACTAGAACAGAACTAGAACAGAACTAGA
>NC_060954.1:55412439-55413609 GCF_022045245.1 Lucilia cuprina
TCTATCTATCTATCTATCTATCTATCTATCTATCTATCTATCTATCTATCTATCTATCTATCTATCTATCTATCTATCTATCTATCTATCTATCTATCTACAACATTTATAACAAATAACCTTCCATCCACCTACCTTAGGGTTTCCCTTATTACAAATTACAATTTCCTTCTTCATGCAACCATGTTTTCACTCCTTTAAATATTGCTAAACTTCTTTACTGCAAAAATTTCTAAGAATTTAAAATTATTGCTTACATTTTTATTTACAATTTTTCCATAAAAATAAACATTGTTGGTTTTTTATTCTCTAAGTACTAAAACAATATATTGTTTAGACTCTTTTTGTCTCGATTTTTAGGATCTTTTTTTGTTTCTTGTTATTTAACTTTAAGTACAACAAAAACTAAACAAACAAATAAAACCAAAACAAAGCAAAAAGAAAGAAATAAAATACTTTAAAGGTCACAACCTTTTTATGGGTCATGTATAGTAAGTTTACTTAAGTTAAGCAACAAAACTATTATTAAATAGCAACATCGTCATTATTAGTTGTTATACTTCTTCGTGTATATTTAGAACTAAATAAGCAACACTATAGCAACACTTGTATATTTACTATACCATGGTATTTATTTAATATATAATTGAAACAGCTTGCTTTCTAGTTATTTTTTCCCAGTTTTTTTTTTAGGGGTCTTTTTCTTTTCTCCTAACAAATATTGCTAGATCATCAACATATAGAATTTTTAGTAAACAGCAGTTGCAACAGTAATTGCAATTATTGTTATTATTTGACTATTTTTGTAAAAATACTTAAAGAGTCAGGTTTTTGTTGTAATAAAATTGCCTAGCTTTGCACAAATGCCGATTATAATAAAAACACAATTGTATGCAACATAAATTATATATTAAAAGTTACCAGCAGCACTGGCTGCAACAGCAATAGATTATTGCCAACAAACAAAATAATTGTAGGTATTTATTTACTGGGTATTTTTAATATAGAATACGTACACTGTTTCAAGTATCTGTGGACTTGTCTGTGGTTTGAATCAACAGTATGATAGTCTAGTCTATAGTCTAGTCTATAGTCTAGTCTATAGTCTAGTCTATAGTCTAGTCTATAGTCTAGTCTATAGTCTAGTCTATAGTCTAGTCTATAGTCTAG
>NC_060954.1:55413709-55415910 GCF_022045245.1 Lucilia cuprina
GTTCTAGTTCAGTTCTAGTTCAGTTCTAGTTCAGTTCTAGTTCAGTTCTAGTTCAGTTCTAGTTCAGTTATAGTTCAGTTCTAGTCCAGTTCTAGTTCAGTTCTAGTTTAGTTCTAGTTCAGTACTAGTTCAGTTCTAGCTCAGTTCCAGTTCAGTTTTAGTTCAGTTCTATTTCTGTTCTATTTAGTTAGTTAATTAGTTAGTTAGTTAGTTAGTTAGTGCACCAGTCTAATAAAATCTATTTAACCTTTATACAGTTTTTAAACAATCAATCACCTCTTTTTTCTTCCCACGTTTCTTTCTAAATTTTTTTAATTTATTTCTCTTTTATTTGTTAATTTTCAAATTTTTCCCTAAAACTTTCACACTTGTCATGGATCAGTAAAATAAATTTATTTAATTTTAACATAACACTTTTCAACCTCGTTTAACCTTTTAAAAAATTGTTTATTAATGTTAAAAAACTGCATTCAAAACGTGCCAATTAATATTCATCATTATACGCTCATTTTGCAGAAAATTATTAATTATAAAAAAACTAAGATATAAAAAATAAATAAAATATAAAAAATAAGACCTTAAGCTAATTACTCATATACACGCACTATTCAGCAAAAAAAAAAAAAAAAAAGATTTTAAATTTCGACACACAATAAAGGTGCATTGGCACAAATAAATCGTGTAGACCAAAAAACGAAACTACATCAACAATGGCGGCTAATTTAGGCCCACATGGACAGATTTTCAATAAAATAGCAAAAAAAAAAAAACTAAATACTACACGTAATAATAATTATGAGTACTTAAGTGTTTGTTTTGCTTATTTTTAATTTTTGTTTACTGTCAACCCACATTTGGTTCGAGCAAACGAACATCAAATCGTGGGGTCTAGACCTACCTTTCAATTTATAGGTATATTTATATAATCGAATGGTTTGGTAACAATTTGTCGCTCCTCCTAACAGTCTGCCATCTCCATTCGAAATAGAAACTGAACTAATTCCATGATCAGCGTACCATGGAAAAATTTTAATTAAATATCAATGTTGTAAATTAACAATGATTATTATCTTTCTAGCGACCGGCTTATTTACAAATATCTCTATAGTTATTATTTATTTATTTATAACTTAATTAATAAATTTATTTAAAATAAACATCATTATTGTCAATCAATTCTTTTGTCAATTAAATCAACAATCATTAACATTCATATTCATATTTGTTTGCAAAAAATGTTAAGGTGTTAAAATTTCAATTAATTTTATATGTTTGGTTTGTCACATATTATTCGTAATTCAAATTAATTTAATATTTCTTTAATTATCTATTTAGCCTTCATTTGAACAAGCATGTTTTTGGTTACACTGTAAAAAAGCTGAAAATTAAAATAAATTCTTTTATTTAAATTAAAACAAAATTTACAAAAAAACAAAACTAGTTTGAAATTATACCATGAAAAAAACATGAAATAAAAAAACACTTAAAATTTTACATTATTTTGGTTTTAGGTTTTTTGTATGTTTTTTTTGGCAAAACGTGATTAAGCCATGATTTAAAATCTACCACAACCCATTCAAGCAAAAAAACAAGCAGAACCTGTCTTTTTCAATCAACTAAAGAATTAATAATATTAAAAAGGCGGCCAAAAATAAATGTTAAACCAAACAAACCAACATGTGTGTGACACTTATTTGTTTGATACAACTAATACTACCTTAAAACAGTTTTGTTTTTTTTCATGAGATTTTTCGCCAAAAAAAATATTTTAATTTCCGCAAAATGTTAATCCTCAATCAAGCGACAAATCAGTATTGTTGTTATTTTTTAAATAATTTTAACTAACAATAAATACATTAATTAACTAATTAACTATCTAATTAACTAACTAACTAACTAGCTAACTAACTAACTAACTAACTAACTAACTAACTAACTAACTAACTAACTAACTAACTAACTAACTAACTAACTAACTAACTAAATAATTAACTAACTAACTAACTAACTAACTAAGTAACTAACTAACTAACTAACTAAGTAATTAACTAACTAACTTACTAACTAACTAACTAACTAACTCACTAACTAAGCTGAACTAGAACTGAACTAGAACTGAACTAGAACTGAACTAGAACTGAACAAGAACTGAACTAGAACTGAACTAGATCTGAACTAGAACTGAACTAGAACTGAACTAG
>NC_060954.1:55416010-55417758 GCF_022045245.1 Lucilia cuprina
AGACTATAGACTAGACTATAGACTAGACTATAGACTAGACTATAGACTAGACTATAGACTAGACTATAGACTAGATTATAGACTAGACTATAGACTAGACTATGGACTTAAATATAAGCTAGACTTAGACTAGATTATAGACTTTTGCTCTATAAATATGTACTAGCAGACATCATAATTTTCAGTCTTCATAATTTTCCTCATCATTCATTTATGTGAATATAAAAAAATTTTTCTTAATAAAATTTATATCAAAAATTCATTTCTTCATTTAAAAAAATATTCATATTTTTACAACATATTTTTTTATAATAAAACTTAAAGCAAAAAAATTTTTAATTTTACTGCCACCATAAAATTTTAGACTATTTAGACATATTGTCTTGTCTACTTAAAAAGAAGCAAAATTTTTAATTTTATTCTTCAAAGCAAAAAGATTAAGTCATTAAGTCACTAGATTTTAGACGAAAAAGTATAAAAAAAAACTTAAACTTCAAATAAAAAAATGTATTGAGGTTTATGTAAAGAAATAAAAATTTTATTTTACAACCAATATGAATATGAAAAAAGCCTCCAAAAAAAAAAAAAAAAATTATTTTTATTATAAAACCGCAAGCATTAGATATTAAGATACGAAAAGTTATGCTGAAATGAATAACTATGGATTAAGTCTAATACTTTCGGAACCACAAGACAATTTTTAAAACATAAAAGTCAAGGTCTTGTATAGCTTAATTAGCCTTGTAGTATGTATATTCCTTATAAGAGCCTGTTGGTCTACACTTAGACAAGTGTAGATTTATATCTTATAACAATATAAATACAACACCATCACAGTGTCAATAAACTTATAAAAGCTTTGCTCCCAAAACATGTCCTAATACCAAGATGCAAACCAAAGAAAAGAAAAACCTTAAAACTCTACTGCACTTTTTAAAATAAATCTTTTCATTGTATAATTTCTTGGCAACCTTTAGGGCTGCATTAATAATTTCAAAGCCATTCACTATGACCACTTGCAACTCATGTCGGAAAAAACAGAGGCACTATCTAACAAACGGCCATTCCACTTCTATTATTTAAATGATGTTCAATAGATCTATGCAACAAACATACATACAGCCAAAGTACATTCTAATTTACATGCACTCATACATAAATAATATCCAACAAATGCAACAACAAATAGCAATATAATAAAATTTTTACTTGTACTAGGATCTAATAAATTTTCCATTATCTAGGTCAACAATGGCTTTAAACCAAAAGATTTTTCGAAAAAAAAAAAATTATTTGGTAAGTGAAAAATAAAATAGAAAAAAATCTGAAAGTAGACAAAAAATAAACTGCATCAGCTGAACAACAGTGTAAACACTTCAGATTTAATACTTAAAGTACTACACCGTTTCCTAAAGAAAAGGAAATGTAAAACAGAGATCTGAGCAGACTATAGACTAAATCATAGATCATTAATCAGCTCATTGATTAAACCATAGATCAGAACAGAAACAACACCAACCTACACTCTATGGACTAGACTAGAGAATAGACTATAAAGTAGACTATAGGCTAGACTATTAACTAGACCATAAATAAGACTATGAACTAGACTACAGACTAGACTATAGACTAGACCATAAACTAGAATATAGACTAGACTATAGACTGGACTATAGACTAGACTATAGACTAGACTATAGACTAGACTATAGACTAGACTATAGACTAGACTATAGACTAGACTATAG
>NC_060954.1:55417858-55419790 GCF_022045245.1 Lucilia cuprina
AACTAGAACAGAACTAGAACAGAACTAGAACAGAACTAGAACAGAACTAGAACAGAACTAGAACAGAACTGGAACAGAACTAGAACAGAACTAGAACAGAACTAGAATTGAACTAGAACACAACTAGAACAGAACTAGAACAGAACTAGAACAGAACTAGAACAGAACTAGAACAGAATTAGAACAGAACTAGAACAGAACTAGAACTAGAACTAGAACTAGAACAGAACTAGAACAGAACTAGAACTAGAACAGAACTAGAACAGAACTAGAACAGAACTAGAACAGAACTAGAAAAGAACTTGAACAGAACTAGAAATAAACTAGAAATGAACTAGAACTGAAGTAAAACTGAACTAGAACTAATGCCTAGTACTTTTTTACAACAGAATTTTTAACAGAAGAACAAAGTCGTTTTTTTGTTGTACTTACTTGCGTGCCAAACGTTTCCTGATGCCGGCCAACATTATTGCTGCAGATTATTATAATTTTTTTGTTTTTTTGTATTTCTATTCGGAGATTGTAGTTTTTTTATTATTGTCGCAGATTTGCTGTAGGCCAAATAAAATGAAGTAGATGTTGTTAATTTTATTGTAGATTTTATTAGGGACTTTTGTAAATTGATAAAAAAAATCCCATAAAAAAGTACCTTCTTTGTACTTTTAATGTCACACTTTCTAACAGTTAGAAGTTTAAGTGATTGCTATTAAAAATTTGAGTAGAAAAGTTATTGAAGTCTTGTTTTATTCTTATTGTAGATTTTATCAATTGGTGTTGAAATTATAGTCTTTAAGTAACGTTTTTTGGCTTTAACAATATTTGAAAATTTTAAAACCATAATTATATTATTTATTTTAATATTTATTGATTAATTTATTTTTGTATTATTTTCACAAAATCTAGTTTTTTTCAGCAATTGTTTTAATCAATGTTAAAATGTTGATGATTTTCAGTCATAAAATTCTAGGCACTGTTTTGTAATGTAATTTTTTCACAATCTTTATTTTATTACAATTTATTGGGTTCATAAGAAAATTTCAAAACTTTTTTACTTGATATCATAAAATGCGTTTTAAATATTTAGTTAACTTTAGTATAGAAATCTTAATTTTTTCCACATTGTAGTTTTTTTATAATAAATTATCAAGAATATGGTTGTTTGAAGTATTTTTTTTTTCGATTTGATAAATTTCTTTGTGTTGACAAGTCCAACCAAATATCAAAAAAATAAATTTATTTATTTATTTATTTGCTTTTGTGACTGAATTTCAAACAAACTGATGACGACTTGTTGTTGACTGCCGGGACCCCCTTCAATACTTTGATATGCGCCAATCGCTGCTGCAGCTTAACTTCCTTCAACATTTCACATTTGGTGAACGTTATTTTTGCTGCTTGCAGCATATGTTTCTAAATGGTGTGGTAGGTCGTCGGTCCATGGGATTTCTGTGAAAAATATATAAAAAAAACCAAAACATAAATAAATTAGTTTGTTGAAAATATAAGATAAATTAGTAAATTTATGTTTTTTTTTTTTTTGTTTGAAATTTTTTTCTCGCTCTCTTTAATTTATTAAATTAATGAAGTGAGAATGTACAAAAGTATTTCATAATTGTGGGAATTTTAATAATATAGTAATATAGGATTTGAACAGAAATAAAATAAATTATAAATTCTTCGAAACGAAATCAAGTGGTTGTTGCTATAAAAAAAGGGATAATTGGTTTTTAATGATTTTATTAATAATACGAGATCAATTATTGAGAAAGAGAAAACATTTAAAAAACAAAAGTAAAATCGTTCTAGTTCAGTTTTAGTTCAGTCCTAGTTCAGTTTTAGTTCAGTTCTAGTTCAGTTCTAGTTCAGTTCTAGTTCAGTTCTAGTTCAGTTTTAGTTCAGTTCTAGTTCAGTTCTAGTTCAGTTCTAGTTCAG
>NC_060954.1:55419890-55435583 GCF_022045245.1 Lucilia cuprina
ATAGACTAGACTATAGACTAGACTATAGACTAGACTATAGACTAGACTATAGACTAGACTATAGACTAGACTATAGAATAAACTATAGACTAGACTATAGACTAGACTGTAAACTAGACTATAGATTAGACTATAGACTAGACTATAGATTAAACTATAGATTAGACTATAGACTAGATTATGGATATTCTAGTATATAGTCTAGCCTATAGTTTAGTCGATAGTCTAGTCTTTAGTCTCTCTGAATTTAAAACATAAATATTAAATAAAAGGAGCCGAATTTAGACGGACAAAATCTGGAAAAGTAAATATTTTTAATTTATTAAAAAGTGATTATAATTTTGTTGAAAAAAATATTTTTAAGGTAATAACAATAATATATATTTGCAAGATCGTATTTTTCTAACTTTTTTCGAAATTCAATAATATTTTATTATACATTTATATTTTTACCTTTGCAGGTATGTGCTCCCCTCTTTTTGCTAAAATGAAATAAAAATCTGAAAGGTAATAAATAATGATTATATGTTTTATTATCAATTTAGTTCAAATTACAAATACATTTCTATAAAAATGTTTTTTTTTTTATTTTTTGCTTCCTTTATACACTTTTGCTGCCCTCAGCAAATGTGATTCTGGCTTTTCATTTCATATGCATTTAGAACTTTATATTTGACCTTTAACCACTTTCTATTTAAAGAACATTTATACTATGTATGTATGTTTGTATTTAGTTCTAAAAAGAAAAAGTTTACTTTGATATTTACCTCATTGCATTTTTCTTCAAATTATGTTTAGTACGATGTTTTCTGTTGTTAATTTCAGTTTTTACCTGATGGCGATAAAGCACAAAATCAAAATGTTTTCCATTCATTTCCTCTGCGTAATGTTAAAAAGAGAACAAAGCATAAAGTGGAAAACAAAACGGAACATCATTAAATACCCCTGGTATTTAATATAGAAAATAAAATAAAAACCATAAATGATTATAATGAGAAAATTTAGATCAAAAACTCATTAAATGCATCGGATATTTAGAGAAAAACATACGCATGCATGTTTAGTTACTGTTTGCCCAGTCAGTTCTGATGGTGGTATAGCACTTAAAGAGTTTACAGACTAATAGGCTAGACTATCGACTAGACAAAAAATTAGTCTATTGACTAGACTATAGAACTTAATTGAAGCGAAAATAAAACTGAACGTGGACTGAATTAGGACTGAACTAGAACTGAACTAGAACTGAACTAGAACTGAACTAGAACTGAAATAGAACTGAACTAGAACTGAACTAGAACTGAACTAGAACTGAACTAGAACTGAACTAGAACTGAACTAGAACTGAACTAGAACTGAACTAGAACTGAACTAGAACTGAACTAGAACTGAACTAGAACTGAACTAGAACTGAACTAGAACTGAACTAGAACTGAACTAGAACTGAACTAGAACTGAATTAGAACTGTAGTAGAACTGAAGAAAGCCAGGAGATTTCAAGACATAAAAACGTAATTTATTAAGTAATTCTCGAACTAAAAACAAAACTACAAATTGTAATTTTAAAATTAATTTCAATATTAATTTTCATATTCATAAATGCTTAATAAAGTTGTTGATGGTTTATTGTAGGAATTTTCTGTGGAAAATCTGTGTAATAAACTTCAATTAAACAGTTAATATCATTAGGAATGCGGTGGTAAATGTTTAACACTTTCTATAAGATTTTTTGTATACACAGTTCCCTTGCAACATTTAATTTGAATTTCTATTAAAAAGAAATTTAAAACTTTTTCAAAAAAAGTTTTAATTAAGAAATTTTCTAGAATTTTTACAATATTTTCTTTTTAATTCAAAAACAAGTGTCAGTTATTAACACATGGTCTCTTCTATAAATCTTTTCAAATTGACATTGATTTATTTCCAAAGACTCTCTCTTAGAGAAAACCCTTAAAAGTTTTAAATTACCAAAAATAGAATTTTATAGAAATTACAAAATCATTTAAAGCTTTTAAATACAAATGCACATAAACATTTATTCAAACTAATCTACACAAATCTATTTAATTCTTGTTTTTATTTTATAAAAAGTATATTTTTTAAAGATAGAAGCAAAACTTAAATGGAAAACTAACTAAATTGTATGTGTGTGAGTGTGTGTGTGTGTGTTTGCGTGTAATAAGTGAACAACAAGCAATGTTTTTCCACTTAAGCTACACTCTAAAGAACTCATCAAAGATTTAATTTCATTCTCGAACACTTACAAATCTACATACATACAAACATATGCATTGTGTTGGTGTGTAAGTATGTGTGAAAATGAATGAGTATCTAATGTAAGTATCTATGTGTTTTAAGATTAAATTAAATTTTTCACTTAATCCCGCTTATTTGTCATAACAATACACTTAACGCGGTTTCAATTTCAACACCCACAGCTTATGATTGTATGTCCGTCTGTCCATCTGTCTGTCTTTCTGTCAGTTTGTTTGTTTATTAGTTTTTGTAAGATGTTGATAAAGCTTTAGAGTTAGATACTCCAATCTTATGGATACATATTAATATTCATGTTTTTTTCTATTTTGGTTTTCTTTACTTTAAGTGTATGATTATGTGTGATTTGTTTGTTTTGTAATTTGTATGTAAAAGAAGATTATTATCATTCTATAAAATTAGATTTTGTGGCTTAAGAAAAGAAATCTGATCAATCTTTGCCTCCCCACACATACACACACAATCAATTTTCTATACAAACAAAAAGCAAAGAAAAGTGTTAAGTAAAACATTTCGCTATCAATACAGAAGACTCTGCTGTAGTAAGTACTACAGCAAAGTTTGCAATCAGGATTATTCTCTAATATATCATGCTGCTATAGACATCATTTGTCCGTCCGTCCATCCGTCCGTCCATCCATCCGTCCGTCCGTTCGTCTGTCCCCTACTTCTATTGAGTTTTTCATGTGTGTAAATATATTTACCAAGTAATTTAATATTTCATGCTGATGATAATGATGATGAATAGTAAAGATGCTGAAATAATGTAAACAGTTTTTTTTTTCTTTCTGAAATTATACAAGTATAATAATTCAAAATCATATTTGTTTACATTTATGTATAATTTCAATACTCGTACAATATATGTAGCAAAAGTTTTCGAAATGTATTTACATTGTCATTGTCATGTCATATTGAAAATAAACTACAAAATTTTGTAATAACTGAATACAAATTTGAAAATTACAAACAGAATAATGAAAATGTATTACATATTTATGATGGTGTGTGTGCAAACAGACAGCTACATTTGTTACCCAGCAAACACTTAAACACAATATTGAAATATTTTTTTTCAAAATTAGAAAAAGCTTATAAATGATTTTTAATAATGTTTAATATTAAACGTTTGCTGGGTTATTAAACTACTTATTTGTTTAGTAAGTGAGAATATTTTGTAATTGAATATTTTTATTATGAATTTAAATAAACTTGTGACTGTCAGTTAGTTGTGTTTGCTATTATTTGAAAAATAGACGAGTACTGAAACTTTTTTCATTTGATTTGAAAAGGAAGAATGAATAAAGAGTATAATGAAAAAACGTGTAGATTAAATTACAAAAAAAAAAAAAAAAATGAGGAAATTGAAATCTAGACGACAAATGTCAATCAATTCTTCTTTTTCATGATCTTATATTGTGGATTTAAAGCGGCAACAAGATGCGCAAAAATGGAGTTCAATGTTGAGGATAAAAATTACATAAATAAAAACTAAATTAAAATTAACTAACTACCTACCTAAATAACTAACTAACTAACTTAGTAACTAACTAACTAACTGACTAAACTGAACTGAACTAGAACTGAACTAGAACTGAACTAGAACTGAACTAGAACTCAACTAGAACTCAATTAGAACTGAACTAGAACTGAACTAGAACTGAACTAGAACTGAACTAGAATTGAACTAGAACTGAACTAGAACTGAACTAGAACTGAACTAGAACTGAACTAGAACTGAACTAGAACTAAACTAGAATTGAACTAGAACTGAACTAGAACTGAACTAGAACTGAACTAGAATTGAACTAGAACTGTACTAGAACTGAACTAGAACTGAACTAGTTAAGAGAATTATAGACTATAAATCAGAAGAAATCTGTCTTCAGAACTGCAGGTCAGAAAATATGATAAATAAAATACTTATATATAAACATGTATGTATTGTGAAAATGTTTAAATACCTTAGGGATGTGTTTTAGTTTTAAAGTGATATCTTTTCTCCATTTGTCTGCCGCTTTTAATTTTCATTTTGTTATATATCTTGTCCGTTTATTTCTACATGTGCTTCACACACATACTATAACATTATAAATGTACTTGGCTTAAAAACATAATTTGTTCAGTGCAAACGAATGAATATATTTGAAGTGAAACACAATTTTTATAAACATTTATAATTAAACATCAGCACAATACATCGACCATAAGCAAACACCCAGCAGTTTTTAGAGCGGATACGTCTCCTCAGCATTATCTTGTAGCAATAAATTATTATTAACAATAAAATTAAAGAAAAAATTTTTTTGGAGAAAAAGTAATGATTTGATAGTGCACACTGTATAAAATTTCTATAATTTCTTTATACCAATTGTTTTGAAACACATGTCTATTTTTGCATTTATGCGCATTGAAAAATATTCTAAATAATTATACAATTTACATGAATTTAATGCATTTTTTCAGTTGAGGGGAAAGTATACATAAATACACACATTCATATAGTTATGTTGCGTTATTTATTATAAGTATAGTGGTTCTAAATTATTGCCATCATCTTCTTTTTCATTCTTGAGAAGTTTTAATTTTTTATTGTTGAATGTAAATAACGGGAAACCTGCCTGTAGTATGTGGCATAAACTGCACTCCTGATACTTATACATACATACATACGTCACGCCTCACAGAGCATGCAATTACCCAACCACATACATATGTATATATAAGAAGAGCTGTGAGTATAAGTAGCCAGACCCCTGTAGGCCTTAGGAATAAGTCATGATGTCGAATATTCATTACAATTTGATTTAATAAAAAAGCTTCGATCTCTGTTTTAATTCTATGTCCTTTTTTAAGATTTCACATTATTATGCAAATCGCGTTACACGGTTATACCGCTATTCTACTGGGCACAACATTCATTCCATCCATCATTGTGTAGAGAAACTGCAACAACAATAAAAAAATCATGATCTTGGTGTATTTCTTTGTTATTCTTGATTCCTTAGAAAACATTGAAAGAGGGAGTACAACACACTGAACTTTTTACTGCAGTTGTAATATTCCCGTTAAATGATACATTACGAAGAAAAAGTTGAACCATATTTGAAGGAATGCATTGTATTTAAGGAAAATATTATGATATCTTATTTAAATTTCCTACTAGGTCCAGATTAAAGCTTAGACTAGAGACTAGACTCTAAACTTGACTATAGACTAGACTATAAAGTAGACTATAGACTAGACTTTAGACTAGATTATAGACTACACTTAAGACTACACTTTAGACTAGACTATAGACTAGACTATAGACTAGACTATAGATTAGACTATAGACTAGACTATAAACTAGACTAAAGACAAGACTATAGACTAGACTATAGATTAGACTATAGCCTAAAATATAACGCTAGACTATAGACTAGACTAAAGACTAGACCATAGACTAGACTATAGACTAGACTATAGACTAGACTATAGACTAGACTATAGACTAGACTATAGACTAGACTATAGACTAGACTATAGACTAGACTATAGACTTGACTATAGACTAGACTATAGACTAGACTATAGACCAGACTATAGACTACACTATAGACTAGACTATAGACTAGACTATAGACTAGACTATAGACTAGACTATAGACTAGACTATAGACCAGACTATAGACTAGACTATAGACCAGCCTATAGACAATACTATAAACTAAACTAAGAACTAGACCGCAGACTATACTATAGTCAAGACTAAAGACGAGACTATAGACTAGACTATAGACTAGACTATATATTACACAATATACTAAACTATTGACTAGACTGTGGGTTAGACTTTAGACTAGACTATTGACTAGTCTATAGACTAGACTATAGACTAGACTATAGACTAGACTATAGACTAGACTATAGACTAGACTAAAGACTAGACTATAGGCTAGACTATAAACTAGACTATAGACTAGACTATAGACTAGACTATAGACTATACTATAGACTAGACTATAGACTAGACTATAGACCAGACTATAGACTAGACTATAGACTAGACTATAGATCTAGTAAAGTTGCAACAAAAAAGGCCAGTTAAAGAATCATAGATAAATGATAAAACTAACGGGATAGATGACATTCTATCCATCACTGGAGTTTAAATAGAGTTTTTCTCTTACAATTTCATATTGCTGCAGTGAAATGGAGTAGAATTTTGATATGAACTAAAGGAAATGAAAAGACATGATTTAAAGCACATGATTAAGGAATCAAATTTGAGTTTTTGGGCAAGAAAATTGTACAAAGAAGCATAATATAAATTGTAATTAGAAAAGCAAATGATTAATTGCAAAATAATACCTTAAATTTCTAAAATATTCTATGATTAGACTGTAGACTAGATTATATACTAAACTGTATATAGACTATATATTAGACTATATACTAGACTAAAGACTAGACTATAAACTAGACTATATTCTAGACTATAAACAAGACTATGGACTTTACCATTTACTGGGCTATATACTAGACTATGGGCTAGATAATAAAATAGAATTTAGACTAGATATAGACAAGCCTATAAACTAGACTATAGTCTATCCCCCACATTCATAAAAAATATTAATCGTTTATTTTAGGTTTGTTATGCACATTTTCCATACAAAATTCCTACAATAAACCATCAATAACTTTATTAAGCATTTATGAATTGGGGGTAGAACTATAGATTTGACTATTGACTTAACTATAGATTACTTTATGGACTAGACTATAAATTAGTCTACAGACTAGACAATAGACCAGACTATAGACTAGTTCTGTTGTAGCTCTGTTCCGGTTCTTTTCTAGTTCTGTTCTAGTTTTGTTTTAGTTCTAGGTTTGTTCTAGTTTTGTTCTAGTTGTGTTCTAGTTCAGTTCTAGTTCAGTTCTAGTTCAGTTCTAGTTCAGTTCTAGTTCAGTTCTAGTTCAGTTCTAGTTCAGTTCTAGTTCAGTTCTAGTTCAGTTCTAGTTCAGTTCTAGTTCAGTTCTAGTTCAGTTCTAGTTCAGTTCTAGTTCAGTTCTAGTTCAGTTCTAGTTCAGTTCTAGTTCAGTTCTAGTTCAGTTCTAGTTCAGTTCTAGTTCAGTTCTAGTTCAGTTCTAGTTCAGTTCTAGTTCAGTTCTAGTTCAGTTCTAGTTCAGTTCTAGTTCAGTTCTAGTTCAGTTCTAGTTCAGTTCTAGTTCAGTTCTAGTTCAGTTCTAGTTCAGTTCTAGTTCAGTTCTAGTTCAGTTCTAGTTCAGTTCTAGTTCAGTTCTAGTTCAGTTCTAGTTCAGTTCTAGTTCAGTTCTAGTTCAGTTCTAGTTCAGTTCTAGTTCAGTTCTAGTTCAGTTCTAGTTCAGTTCTAGTTCAGTTCTAGTTCAGTTCTAGTTCAGTTCTAGTTCAGTTCTAGTTCAGTTCTAGTTCAGTTCTAGTTCAGTTCTAGTTCAGTTCTAGTTCAGTTCTAGTTCAGTTCTAGTTCAGTTCTAGTTCAGTTCTAGTTCAGTTCTAGTTCAGTTCTAGTTCAGTTCTAGTTCAGTTCTAGTTCAGTTCTAGTTCAGTTCTAGTTCAGTTCTAGTTCAGTTCTAGTTCAGTTCTAGTTCAGTTCTTTTCAGTTCTAGTTCAGTTCTAGTTCAGTTCTAGTTCAGTTCTAGTTCAGTTCTAGTTCAGTTCTAGTTCAGTTCTAGTTCAGTTCTAGTTCAGTTCTAGTTCAGTTCTAGTTCAGTTCTAGTTCAGTTCTAGTTCAGTTCTAGTTCAGTTCTAGTTCAGTTCTAGTTCAGTTCTAGTTCAGTTCTAGTTCAGTTCTAGTTCAATTCTAGTTCAGTTCTAGTTCAGTTCTAGTTCAGTTCTAGTTCAGTTCTAGTTCAGTTCTAGTTCAGTTCTAGTTCAGTTCTAGTTCAGTTCTAGTTCAGTTCTAGTTCAGTTCTAGTTCAATTCTAGTTCAGTTCTAGTTCAGTTCTAGTTCAGTTCTAGTTCAGTTCTAATTGAGTTCTAGTTGAGTTCTAGTTCAGTTCTAGTTCAGTTCTAGTTCAGTTCTAGTTCAGTTCAGTTTAGTCAGTTAGTTAGTTAGTTACTAAGTTAGTTAGTTAGTTATTTAGGTAGGTAGTTAGTTAATTTTAATTTAGTTTTTATTTATGTAATTTTTATCCTCAACATTGAACTCCATTTTTGCGCATCTTGTTGCCGCTTTAAATCCACAATATAAGATCATGAAAAAGAAGAATTGATTGACATTTGTCGTCTAGATTTCAATTTCCTCATTTTTTTTTTTTTTTTTTGTAATTTAATCTACACGTTTTTTCATTATACTCTTTATTCATTCTTCCTTTTCAAATCAAATAAAAAAAAGTTTCAGTACTCGTCTATTTTTCAAATAATAGCAAACACAACTAACTGACAGTCACAAGTTTATTTAAATTCATAATAAAAATATTCAATTACAAAATATTCTCACTTACTAAACAAATAAGTAGTTTAATAACCCAGCAAACGTTTAATATTAAACATTATTAAAATCATTTATAAGCTTTTTCTAATTTTGAAAAAAAATATTTCAATATTGTGTTTAAAGTGTTTGCTGGGTAACAAATGTAGCTGTCTGTTTGCACACACACCATCATAAATATGTAATACATTTTCATTATTCTGTTTGTAATTTTCAAATTTGTATTCAGTTATTACAAAATTTTGTAGTTTATTTTCAATATGACATGACAATGACAATGTAAATACATTTCGAAAACTTTTGCTACATATATTGTACGAGTATTGAAATTATACATAAATGTAAACAAATATGATTTTGAATTATTATACTTGTATAATTTCAGAAAGAAAAAAAAAACTGTTTACATTATTTCACAGCATCTTTACTATTCATCATCATTATCATCAGCATGAAATATTAAATTACTTGGTAAATATATTTACACACATGAAAAACTCAATAGAAGTAGGGGACAGACGAACGGACGGACGGATGGATGGACGGACGGATGGACGGACGGACAAATGATGTCTATAGCAGCATGATATATTAGAGAATAATCCTGATTGCAAACTTTGCTGTAGTACTTACTACAGCAGAGTCTTCTGTATTGATAGCGAAATGTTTTACTTAACACTTTTCTTTGCTTTTTGTTTGTATAGAAAATTGATTGTGTGTGTATGTGTGGGGAGGCAAAGATTGATCAGATTTCTTTTCTTAAGCCACAAAATCTAATTTTATAGAATGATAATAATCTTCTTTTACATACAAATTACAAAACAAACAAATCACACACAATAATCATACACTTAAGTAAAGAAAACCAAAATAGAAAAAACATGAATATTAATATGTATCCATAAGATTGGAGTATCTAACTCTAAAGCTTTATCAACATCTTACAAAAACTAATAAACAAACAAACTGACAGAAAGACAGACAGATGGACAGACGGACATACAATCATAAGCTGTGGGTGTTGAAATTGAAACCGCGTTAAGTGTATTGTTATGACAAATAAGCGGGATTAAGTGAAAAATTTAATTTAATCTTAAAACACATAGATACTTACATTAGATACTCATTCATTTTCACACATACTTACACACCAACACAATGCATATGTTTGTATGTATGTAGATTTGTAAGTGTTCGAGAATGAAATTAAATCTTTGATGAGTTCTTTAGAGTGTAGCTTAAGTGGAAAAACATTGCTTGTTGTTCACTTATTACACGCAAACACACACACACACACTCACACACATACAATTTAGTTAGTTTTCCATTTAAGTTTTGCTTCTATCTTTAAAAAATATACTTTTTATAAAATAAAAACAAGAATTAAATAGATTTGTGTAGATTAGTTTGAATAAATGTTTATGTGCATTTGTATTTAAAAGCTTTAAATGATTTTGTAATTTCTATAAAATTCTATTTTTGGTAATTTAAAACTTTTAAGGGTTTTCTCTAAGAGAGAGTCTTTGGAAATAAATCAATGTCAATTTGAAAAGATTTATAGAAGAGGACCATGTGTTAATAACTGACACTTGTTTTTGAATTAAAAAGAAAATATTGTAAAAATTCTAGAAAATTTTCTTAATTAAAACTTTTTTTGAAAAAGTTTTAAATTTCTTTTTAATAGAAATTCAAATTAAATGTTGCAAGGGAACTGTGTATACAAAAAATCTTATAGAAAGTGTTAAACATTTACCACCGCATTCCTAATGATATTAACTGTTTAATTGAAGTTTATTACACAGATTTTCCACAGAAAATTCCTACAATAAACCATCAACAACTTTATTTAAGCATTTATGAATATGAAAATTAATATTGAAATTAATTTTAAAATTACAATTTGTAGTTTTGTTTTTAGTTCGAGAATTACTTAATAAATTACGTTTTTATGTCTTGAAATCTCCTGGCTTTCTTCAGTTCTACTACAGTTCTAATTCAGTTCTAGTTCAGTTCTAGTTCAGTTCTAGTTCAGTTCTAGTTCAGTTCTAGTTCAGTTCTAGTTCAGTTCTAGTTCAGTTCTAGTTCAGTTCTAGTTCAGTTCTAGTTCAGTTCTAGTTCAGTTCTAGTTCAGTTCTAGTTCAGTTCTAGTTCAGTTCTAGTTCAGTTCTAGTTCAGTTCTAGTTCAGTTCTAGTTCAGTTCTAGTTCAGTTCTAGTTCAGTTCTAGTTCAGTTTCTAGTTCAGTTCTAGTTCAGTTCTAGTTCAGTTCTAGTTCAGTTCTAGTTCAGTTCTAGTTCAGTTCTAGTTCAGTTCTAGTTCAGTTCTAGTTCAGTTCTAGTTCAGTTCTAGTTCAGTTCTAGTTCAGTTCTAGTTCAGTTCTAGTTCAGTTCTAGTTCAGTTCTAGTTCAGTTCTAGTTCAGTTTCTAGTTCAGTTCTAGTTCAGTTCTAGTTCAGTTCTAGTTCAGTTCTAGTTCAGTTCTAGTTCAGTTCTAGTTCAGTTCTAGTTCAGTTCTAGTTCAGTTCTAGTTCAGTTCTAGTTCAGTTCTAGTTCAGTTCTAGTTCAGTTCTAGTTCAGTTCTAGTTCAGTTCTAGTTCAGTTCTAGTTCAGTTCTAGTTCAGTTCTAGTTCAGTTCTAGTTCTAGTTCAGTTCTAGTTCAGTTCTAGTTCAGTTCTAGTTCAGTTCTAGTTCAGTTCTAGTTCAGTTCTAGTTCAGTTCTAGTTCGGTTTTAGTTTAGTTCTAGTTCAGTTCTAGTTCAGTTCTAGTTCAGTTCTAGTTCAGTTCTAGTTCAGTTCTAGTTCAGTTCTAGTTCAGTTCTAGTTCAGTTCTACTTCAGTTCTAGTTCAGTTCTAGTTCAGTTCTAGTTCAGTTCTAGTTCAGTTCTAGTTCACTTCTGTTCTAGTTCTGTTCTAGTTCTTTTCTAGTTCTGTTCTAGTTCTGTTCTAGTTCTGTTCCAGTTCTGTTCTAGTTCTGTTCTAGTTCTAGTTCTAGTTCTGTTCTTGTTCTAGTTCTAGTTCTAGTTCTAGTTCTAGTTCTGTTCTAGTTCTAGTTCTAGTTCTGTTCTGTTCTAGTTCATCCTCGTCATATATCTAATGGATGTTCAAAAACTTGTTTTGTGTACTAAAATAATTTTTTAACAAAACAAAAAATGTTGTCCTTTACCCTTTAATACCAAATTGTTAACTGCCGCATTATGTCATTACAACGTGTTGTTTCATGTTAAGTTCTCATGTATTTAATTAAATATTTTATTAGCAACAAACTTTTACAAAGTTTACGCATATCCTTATATGAGGCAACCGCTTTAAACGATTTTCAAATAAGCTTGCATGTTTTTTTTTGTTTCTTTCTTACAAATGGCCTAATTTTAAAATCGATTTTCATGTTTTTACCAACGACCTTTAAGAACTAAAGTCATTTACCTTTTAACATTTAATTTAGTACAAAATGTATTTAAACATTTAAAAGAATTGATTTACCACCATTAGTAGTTTTATGTCTAATTCACATTTCTTACTATAATTTTATTGTCTCGCCATGACAAATGTAGTTTGTCATATATCCTTTTTTTACAAAATACTTATATTTTAAATTATCGTTCTTTTATAAAATCTTTGTTACGAAAAAACACAATTATTTACTTAAAATACTTTGCATATCTCAAACCAAATCTCGATAAATATAACATCTAGTTCAGTTCTAGTTCAGTTCTAGTTCAGTTCTAGTTCAGTTCTACTTCAGTTCTAGTTCAGTTCTAGTTCAGTTCTAGTTCAGTTCTAGTTCAGTTCTAGTTCACTTCTGTTCTAGTTCTGTTCTAGTTCTTTTCTAGTTCTGTTCTAGTTCTGTTCTAGTTCTGTTCCAGTTCTGTTCTAGTTCTGTTCTAGTTCTAGTTCTAGTTCTGTTCTTGTTCTAGTTCTAGTTCTAGTTCTAGTTCTAGTTCTGTTCTAGTTCTAGTTCTAGTTCTGTTCTGTTCTAGTTCATCCTCGTCATATATCTAATGGATGTTCAAAAACTTGTTTTGTGTACTAAAATAATTTTTTAACAAAACAAAAAATGTTGTCCTTTACCCTTTAATACCAAATTGTTAACTGCCGCATTATGTCATTACAACGTGTTGTTTCATGTTAAGTTCTCATGTATTTAATTAAATATTTTATTAGCAACAAACTTTTACAAAGTTTACGCATATCCTTATATGAGGCAACCGCTTTAAACGATTTTCAAATAAGCTTGCATGTTTTTTTTTGTTTCTTTCTTACAAATGGCCTAATTTTAAAATCGATTTTCATGTTTTTACCAACGACCTTTAAGAACTTAAGTCATTTACCTTTTAACATTTAATTTAGTACAAAATGTATTTAAACATTTAAAAGAATTGATTTACCACCATTAGTAGTTTTATGTCTAATTCACATTTCTTACTATAATTTTATTGTCTCGCCATGACAAATGTAGTTTGTCATATATCCTTTTTTTACAAAATACTTATATTTTAAATTATCGTTCTTTTATAAAATCTTTGTTACGAAAAACACAATTATTTACTTAAAATACTTTGCATATCTCAAACCAAATCTCGATAAATATAACATTTTACTTTCAATACTCAATAGTAGTTTATTTACTTTTAATAGATTTAAATTTTTTTCTTTGTTTAAGAAAACATATCACTTGACGTGGTGGCACATATGAAGTGGGGTAACCAACCTATTAGTTACATAGTTTTTTTTTTTTCTAGTTGGCTATAAGTGTACTTGAAAATAAATACTTTTGGTAGAGAAAAAAATAACTAACAAAAAAAAAAAATAAACAATTTAAATTGCAATTTATGGGCCATTTGAATAGAGTTTTTTCTTATATATTTAAAAAGTAACATATACACAGTAAAAAAAACAGCAACAAATATGTGCAAGAGTCATACATATAGAAAAAAGTCAAGAGTTAATACAGAAAGTGAACAAGTCAAGCGTAGTATGAGTACAATAATAAAACAAAAAATATATACTACTATAATTTAGCTACTGTTTAATTAAGGGGTAATTTAGTTCATTAAAGGGTTTGGAAAGGCCCTGCAGTTCCATTATAGTCCTGTTCTAATTAAGATCAAGTTCAGTTCTTGTTCAGTTATAGTTCAGTTCTAGTCCAGTTTTAGTTCAGTTCTAGTTCAGTTCTAGTTCAGTCCTTGTTCAGTTCTAGTTTAGTTCTTGTTCAGTTCTTGTGCAGTTCTTGTTCAGTTCTTGTTCAGTTTTTGTTCATTTCTAGTTTAGTTATAGTTTAGTTCTAGTTCAGTTCTTGTTTGGTTCTGTTTAAATTCTGCTCTAGTTCTAGTTCTGTTCTAATTCTGTTCTAGTTCTGTTCTAGTTCTGTTCTAATTCTGTTCTAGTTCTGTTCTAGTTCTGTTCTAGTTCTGTTCTAGTTCTGTTCTAGTTCTGTTCTAGTTCTGTTCTAGTTCTGTTCTAGTTCTGTTCTAGTTCTGTTCTAGTTCTGTTCTAGTTCTGTTCTAGTTCTGTTCTAGTTCTGTTCTAGTTCTGTTCTAGGTCTGTTCTAGTTCTGTTCTAGTTGTGTTCTAGTTCAATTCAAGTTCTGTTCTAGTTCTGTTTTAGTTCTGATCTACTTCTGTTCTAGTTCTGCTTTAGTTTTGTTCTTACTCTGTTGTAGTTCTGTTCTAGTATTGTTCTAGTTTTGATAAATTTCTGTTCTTGTTCTATTCCAGTTTGGTTCTAATTCTGTCTTAACTCGCTACAAATTCAGATATAATACATTACTAGTGTAGGGTTTTATTTAGTCGGCCATACTTTTTTATAAATGTTTACTTTTTTTATTTTTGAAATGCTGTTGTTGAATGAAATTGTATGAATATCAAAAAAAGTATGAAGCATACATTCCATACAATGTGATCCGTACAAAAACGCAAGTGTATGTACACAACTGCAAGAGAAACAACAACGACAATAAGAGCATTTCACAATAAAGTACCTAAAAGATACACTTAATGTATGCACTATTCAAAAAGTAAATGATAAATAAAAACAAAACAAAATAGAAAATGAAAACAACTAGAGTAAAATGGCATGCATGCCAATGCACAGTGGGGCAGAAGTTAACATGATGAAAGGATCATTTAACACTTATCTATGTTGATAGAATAGGTTAGCATTAATTTAAAGCTGAAAATGCCCTTCGAGGATGTAAATTTGAAGGAAGAACCTCAGTTTAATAACTATAGTTTGGAAAAAATCGCCACTTTCGACCCCACTGTGTACATGTACAAATTTATTATGTTAAAATTCTGTAATGCCAACAAAACGTTTATAAAAAAATATTTTACACAAAAATGTATTAAATGCAGCTAAACACTAAATAAGCTAGAGCGTACTGCACAATGAGAAAATAAAACAAAAAACTTGTCCTACTTTGTGAAAGCCTACTCTTCTCTACTGCATCTCTATCTCATAAATATGCATTTTTTCATGCAGTTTTTTTTTGTTTTGTGTTTTAAACAGCTGAAAATTCATCAACATAATCTGAAGGCAACAAAAAGAAAGGGGCATCAATTAAACACGATACACTTCAACTCTATTGAAAAATTCAGCGAATGGGTGGAACTTTTACTCAACACGATGAATTTTTTATTTCTATTTAAAATTACAAAAAAATCATGAATGAATCAAAATTGAAGAAATTGTTGTAAATGTTGTTGCAAAAGAAAAATTATTCATTATTATTTTAAATTGAATTTAAACGATTTTGAAATACCTGTATTTAGACATGCATATTTGAATGATGAATATTTTAAATATTGAAAGTCATTTTCTTAGTTGTAAATACACTTAACGAAATTCTTTGTAAAATTAAGAAAAAAATAGTTCAGTTCTAGTTCAGTTCTAGTTCAGTTCCAGTTCATTTCTAGTTCATTTCTAGTTCAGTTCTAGTTCAGTTCTAGTTCAGTTCTAGTTCAGTTCTAGTTCAGT
>NC_060954.1:55435683-55437224 GCF_022045245.1 Lucilia cuprina
TCTAGTTCTGTTCTAGTTCTGTTCTAGTTCTGTTCTAGTTCTGTTCTAGTTCTGTTCTAGTTCTGTTCTAGTTCTGTTTTAGTTATGTTCTAGTTCTGTTCTAGTTCTTTTGTAATTATGTTTTAGATATGTTCTAGTTATGTTCTTTTTCAGTTATAGTTCTGTTCTAGTTCTGTTCTAGTCTAGTCTAGTTCAGTTCTAGTTCTGTTCTAGTACTGTTCTAGTTCTATTCTAGTTATGTTCTATTTATGTTCTAGTTCTGTTCTAGATCTGTTCTAGTCCAGTTTTAATTCTGTTCTAATTCTATTTTAATCTAAAAATTCACATTTTAAGAAAACAATTTTTGAAACACATTTTTTTTCTTTTTATCCAAAATTGTTGTCCAAAGCTGTGCGCAATTAATTTTCGCAACAAACAAGCTCAAAACGAATAATAACAACAAAAAAAGGAACAAGTGTGATGTATTTAAATGTTGTTGAATATCTGCTTAAAGTAACAGCAGCAATAAATGTTCGGTCATCATGACATGCCGCAATTATCATCAATAACCAATTTTGTAAAATGTTGATGCTGCCAACATTTTTGCATGTGTGTTAAGTAAAGGTCAGCATCCATGACTAACAGGGACCGTAAAGATAATATATGTTATTAAAACTATGTATGCCTAGTTCTTCTTGTACCGACCACTGTTGTAAATATGTATTGGGGTACCTGAAACAACTCTCTAGTCATTGGAACATGAAGCATTAAACAACATTTTTTTTCTTTCAACGGATGCACACGATTAATTGAGAAAATAGTAGTAGTAGCAGCAGCAGCAACAAACAACAATATTTTTAATGTTGCTGTTCATGTTTTTTAAATTATTTTTTTTTTTGCTGCTGTCGATGATGATGGCGATTGAATGAATGCCTCCTATCGAGGATGATGTTCAGCAACGAAAATAAAACATTATTGAGTTGTGATATTATTGATGGATAACATGTGCTGTGTTGTGTGCCAAATCCAATCAAATTCAATGAAAGTAGCTGATTTTATGCTTAAACAACAATTCAAACATCATTTCAACAACAGCTACAACAAAAACAACATCCAACATCAGCATCATCAGCTTAAATTGCATGTTGCAACATACAACACTTGCTGAAACGCATCAAGTGATATTATACTATGAGGTACACTTTAGGAAACTTTTGCAATAAATTGAGAATATATCGACAATTTTTAAATAGAACCGAACTAAAAAAAGCTAGAACTGTTCTAGAACTGTACTAGAACAGAACTAGAAGAGAACTAGAAGAGAACTAGCATAGAACTAGAATAGAACTAGAATAGAACTAGAACAGAACTAGAACAGAACTAAAACTGAACTAGAACAGAACTAGAACAGAACTAGAACAGAACTGGAACAGAACTAGAACAGAACTAGAACAGAACTAGAACTGAACTAGAACTGAACTAGAAATTAACTAAAACTGAACTAGAACTGAACTAGAACTGAACTAGAACTGAACTAGAACTGAACTAGAACTGAACTAGAA
>NC_060954.1:55437324-55473506 GCF_022045245.1 Lucilia cuprina
TCTGTTCTAGTTCTCTTCTAGTTCTGTTCTAGTTCTGTTCTAGTTCTTTTCTAGTTCTTTTCTAGTTCTGTTCTAGTTCTGTTCTAGTTCTGTTCTAGTTCTGTTCTATTTCTGTTCTAGTTCTGTTCTAGTTCTGTTCTAATTTTGTTCTAGTTCTGTTCTAGTTCTGTTCTAGTTCTGTTCTAGTTCTGTTCTAGTTCTGTTCTAGTTCTGTCCTAGTTCTGTTCTAGTTCTGCTCTAGTTCTGTTCTAGTTCTGTTCTAGTTCTGTTCTAGTTCTGTTCTAGTTCTGTTCTAGTTCTGTTCTACTTCTGTTCTAGTTCTGTTATAGTTTAATTCTAGTTCTGTTCTAGTTTTGTTCTAGTTCTGTTCTAGTTCTGTTCTAGTTCTGTTCTAGTTCTGTTCTAGTTCTGTTCTAGTTCTGTTCTAGTTCTGTTCTAGTTCTGTTCTAGTTCTGTTCTAGTTCTGTTCTAGTTCTGTTCTAGTTCTGTTCTAGTTCTGTTCTAGTTCTGTTCTAGTTCTGTTCTAGTTCTGTTCTAGTTCTGTTCTAGTTCTGTTCTAGTTCTGTTCTAGCTCTGTTCTAGTTCTGTTTTAGTTGAGTTGTAGTTTAATTCTAGTTCAGTTCTAGTACAAACTAGATCAAAATTACATGTTTTTAATAATTTGTTTAAAATTGTAAAGTTTTCCCTTTACAATTGGTACCATCGTAATGTCCAACCATATTTGTTCCAAAAAACTGTGAAGATGTCACAAATTTTGTTAAATATTTTTTTTTTGTCATTTTCATTAAGTCTTGTAGTTTGTTATTTTTTTGGTAAGAAGTCATAAAAATTTAAGGGTCAGTTGGGGTGTTAATGGTTTATTTTTGTATTTTGCTTTTCCTTTTCTTCTGCAAAGATTCAACTAAAAATTGGGTTAAATTTCTAGGGAAACAATAAAGAAAAAACGACAGCGAATAGAAATTATCGTAAAATTTAATTACAAGCTTTGTTTTTCTTGGTTTAATTAAAAATAATAAAAAATACGCTTCTTTTGGTTATAAGAATAAAGAAGAAACAATAAAGTTTGTTTTTAAAGCTAGGTATAACTTGTTAAATATTCTTTTTTGTACATATAATTTTGCTTAAGAGTGTATGTTTAATAAATTTTCTAACGATCTTTGTTACCTTGTCTATAGTTAAAATATTAAAAAATAAATGATCTAACATTAGTATTGCTGTTATAAATTAAGCTTCGGTTAAAGTAGTAAAAAAACAGCAAAGTCATTAAAACAATGTTTTTAAAACAACAACACTAAAAGCAAAAAAAAAAAAATAAAAAAAACTTCAAAGGTAAACAAATTGCAAAATTATGTCAGCATCTTTAAAACAAAAGAAAACAAGTTTAAACAGAAGTTTAAAACTTTAATAATTTGCAATAATTTATGATAAAAATCTTTTAATTTAAACAAAAAGACAATAGATATTTAAATTACTATTATTAGCAAACAAGCTTTTTTCTTAACCAAAAAAGCTTAAAAATTTCTTACAGTGTATTAAACTAACAAAAAAAAAATATGGCATCACTTTTTATTTGATTTAAAAAAGATCGTTATAAAAAAAAGCTTTTTTTCAAATAACTGCCAACAGCTGTATCAACAACAATAATTACTTGCGGTAATTTACTCTCTAATTGTTGTTTTTATTAAGAGTATACGTTTTTTATGATTGCTGTTGTTGTAATAATAAATTTTCATTTACTGTTACTTTTTTTGGAAAAAAAACACACTTGTTTATCGGAAAGTTTAAGAGTAAGGTTTTGAAATTGATACTGCTCTCACCTTAAATATTTATCAGAAAAAGAAAAACGTTCGAGATAAGAAAATTAATTTCTCTTACTCTTTTTCTAGGGATGACCAGTAGGCATTTTTTAGTAGTATTTTGTATTGTTTGTTTATTTTACTCACATTTTAGTTTGGGTGATATTCATACAGGTAGCAAAAGCTATTTTTAGATAATAAATAATCAAGATAACCCAGCAAGCGAATTGAGAATTGTGAAACAGTATTTTATTTATAGTCTAGACTAGTATATTCTAGTCTAGTCTATAGTTTAGTCCAAAGTCTAGTCTATAGTCTAGTCTATAGTCTAGTCTATAGTCTAGTCTATAGTCTAGTCTATAGTCTAGTCTATAGTCTAGTCTATAGTCTAGTCTATAGTCTAGGCTATAGTCTAGTCTATAGTCTAGGCTATAGTCTAGTCTATAGTCTAGTCTATAGTCTAGTCTATAGTATAAAATTTTGTCAAGTCTAGTCAATAAACTAGTCTATAGTCTAGACTTTATTCTAGTCCATTGTCTAGCCTGTAGTCTAGTCTATAGTCTAGTATATTGTCTAGTCTATGGTCTGGTCTATACTCTAGTCTAGTCAGGTCTATAGTCTATTTTATTGTCTAGTCTATAGTCTTGTTTATTGTCTATTCTATAGCCTAATCTAAAGTCTAGTCTAAAGCCTAATCTAAAGTCTAGTCTATAGTTTAATCTAAAGTCTTTTCTATTGTCTAGTCTACTGACATGTCTATAGTCTAGTCTATATATAGAATGGATTGATTCTACAATCTACTCTATAGTTTCGTGTATAGTCTTTTCTATAGTTTACTCTATACTCTAATCTATAGTATATCTAGTTTAAAGACGATTGTACGTTCTAGTCTTCAGTTTTGTTAATAGTTTAGTTGATAGTCTATAGTCAGTATTCTAAAGTCTTTTCGATAGTCTAGTGTATAGTCCAGTCTATAGTCTTGGCTTTAACTTAGCATAAAGTCTAGTCTATAGGTTAGTGTGTACTTGATTGTGTGTCTTGTTGGCAGTTTTCTAAATAAAAATATACAGTAGTTGTTTTTAAAACTTTAGACATTTAAAGGTTTACAAAAGCTCAACATTTATACAACATTTTAAATTACATTTAAATCTTTTATAAAGCTATTTAGCGCAAATAAAACATGTTAATTGGTTGTGATTTTTAAAATTTTTATTTATTTTTTATTTTAAATCTATTTTTTTATGTTCCTCTTAAGAGAAACAAATTTACTTAAATAATTGACACATAGTAGTAGAGTACAATTGATTCAACAATTTTTCTGTTTAAATTTAAAAAAAAGTATATAAAATAACATTTTGTAGGTCTAATAATAAAAATAAAGTTAAAGAAATAAAAAAAAAAATTATAAAATTTATAATTAATAATTTTTTTTTAATATTATTTTATTTTGTTGTAAATCCAATTTTTTCAAATGATTTTTTGGCTTAAACACAAAAAATCTTTAAATGGAATGTAGAAAAAAATAAAAAAAACAAATTAAATTGTTTTATTGTCTTAAAGCTAATTTTTCTGTTTTGTTAGAAATCTATTTAAATTTGTTACGTTCAATTATTGGTTTTTCATTTTTTTTATTAAATTAAATAATAATAAATGACTTCAGAACTATAGTTATAAAAAAATAAAAGAAAATGATTTTTTTTTTGCAAATAGAAAAACAATAAAGATTTTTTTTTGGAAAAATTTTTAAAGTTTTTGTACAATTTCATATTTCTTCTTCAAGTCCACGCTTTCATTTTTGGGATCATATTTCTTTTTCATCATCAGTTTGGCACGCATTTCGGCAGCAGTCATGGGCAGCTGTAAGCTGCCTGCCTTGATGGTGGTGCCATTACCACTAGCACTTCCGCTGGCTGCTGATGCTGCTGGCATTTCCGTATGAGCACTATTGCTGTTGCTTAAAGTGTTGTTGCTGCTGATATTATTGTTCATCATGGATTTCGTGGGTGATGTAGCCATGGTGGCCGAGGGAGGTGGTGGTATATTGTTGTTGTTGTTGTTCATCATAACTGTCTGATCTGCAACACTAACTGCCTTGTCCGTAACATCCATACTGTTGTTGTTGTTAACCTGCGCACTCGAACGTTGGGACTCTTGGGAGGCTCTTTTTGTTGATACCATTGTAATGCTGTTGATATTTTCACTAGCTCCGGGTAAAACTTGTTCCGTTTTTGAGGTTTCCATTGCAGTTTTTCCATTACTCTGTTGGCCATTAAACATTAAACCATCACCCTTGCCTTCAACATCCACCAGCAACAAACGCACCTCACCGGCAATGGCCTTTATACGCTGCACCACTTGTTTGTGTGTCTCACTATTAATGGCCACTCCATTGACTTCTATGATACGATCTCCCTCTTTAAGACCGGCTGCTTCGGCCGGTGAGTTGGCATCAACTTTACCTATAAATTGTCCTGGTTTAGCCTTTTCCGAGTGCAAATTGAAACCATAACCATCAAAATCGGGCCGTTTGACAATGTGACACAATTTGGTGGCTGCTTTGTTAATGACATCGGGTGTTGTGGCCGAGGAGGGTGTGGGTGAGGAGGCTTTCATTTCAGTTTGCGACATTTTTGTTTGTAAATTATTTTCCTTTATTTTTTTCAGTTAATTGTTTAGTTTTATTTGATTGTTTGTTTGTTTGTTGAAAATACCGTCCAGCAGTTGTTGTTGTAGTTTTAATGAATGAATTTCGTTCTGTAATTAATTTAAGAGGAAATGGCAAATTAGAAGAAAAAAATGCTAATTTTAAATTTATTGTTTAAACAAAACTGTATTTAAATGATTGGGTGGAGTTTGTTTGTTTTATTAAGTATTATTTTGTTTTTTTCAATTGTTTTGGAATAATATAATCAAGAGGAAAGTGCAATAATTAAATTGTTTTAAAATAATTAAAGTGAAATTAATTAAGGGAATGTTATTATCAAGATTTTGGGTAATTTTTCTTCGAAGTAACAATTTTTGTAACATAGACTATACAGACGACACCATAGACACCTAGACTACAGACGAGACTATAGACTAGGCTATAGACTATACTGTAGACTAGCATATAGACTATACTATAGACTAAGCTATAGACTATACTATACTATAAACAAGACTATAGACTAGAATATAGAATAGACCATATAGTCTAGTCTAGTCTATAGACTAGACTAAAGACTAGACTATAGACTAGACTATAGACTAGACTATAGACTAGACTATAGACTAGACTATAGACTAGACTATAGACTAGACTATAGACTAGACTATAGACTAGACTATAGACTAGACTATAGACTAGACTATAGACTAGACTATAGACTAGACTATAGACTAGACTATAGACTAGACTATAGACTAGACTATAGACTAGACTATAGACTAGACTCTAGACTATAGATTAGACTATAGACTAGACTATAGACTAGTATATTCTATATTCTAGCCTAGTTCTAGGTCGGATTATAGTCCGGTAGTAAAATCCGGTCTATAGTCTTGTCTATAATGTAGTATAAACCCTGGACTATAGTCTAGTCTATAGCCTAGCCTTGTACATAGTCTAGTCTCTAATCTAGTCTAGTATAAATCCACAGTCGTGATTATTATCTAGCCTATTGTCTAGTGCCTAGAGTAGTCAATAGTCTATCTTATAGTCTAGTCTAAAGTCTATATTATAGTCTAGTCCATATCCTGGTCTAGTCTAATACATAATCTATTCTATTGTATACTATTTTTTCCACAAACCTTGTGTTCAAATTTTAATTAAAAATTTAACAAATTATCCACTCAAATATTATAAATAAAGCGTAATCTGCTGATTGTGCATTAACTTTAAAGCTTAAAATACTACTAAAGCTATAAAGTTTAAGAAAAATACACTTTGAAAGAGCAAAAAAAAAAATATTAAGATAATATTTAAGTGATTATTAATGTTTCTTTGTAATTTTATTTACAAAATACATTTTAGTAATGAATTTTTATTAAAGCAGTTTGAAGGAATTAGAAATAGAGGAAGAGAGAGAGAGAGAGAGAGAAGAATAAATATTGAAATTATAATAAATGTTTGGGTTCATTAGGTTGTCATTGAAAAAAAGTAAAAATAAGAAAACCTTAAAAGTTAATTATTTTCATTTCGAGTGGTTGTAAAAAATTTTTCTTATTATTTTGGTTTTTCATTCAAGCATAGAATTTTTTAAATTAAAATTGTTAACAAAACAAAAAACATTCAATTTGTTTTCAACTTTTTGTATGTGCAATTGTTAAAAAATTTGATAAAAAAAAATTTTGTTGAAATTTTATCTTGAAAAAAATGTTAATGTGGCGCAAAATTACTTGAGGCTGCTGCTGTTGTTTAAACAAAAGCTATATAAATTTTCAATGTTTATTAAAGAATTTTTTCTTTCTACTATTTGTTCCGTTTTAATCTTTTAGAAATATGGAAAAATATTTATTATTAATAAATGTGTATTTTTTTTTTTAATAAAAACAGAAAGTCATAAGAAAGTCATTTAGAAAAATAAAAAGAAACAGACATTTTCAAATATAAAATTAATTATAATATCAATAACTATTTTGCAATTTAGTACCAAGTCGTTTTTTAAAACATTGGGGTACCTTTTTAGGTTCTACATTTTGTCACATTTTTAGTCCAGTTATTATCCATATACTAGCAAATAGAATAAATCAAAAACTAGACCATATAGTAATCTATATACTAATCGATGGAATTGTCAATAGACTATTCTATAAGCTTACCTATAGATTAGCACATATACTAGTCCATAGATTTGTCAATAGACTAGTACTTATACTAGTCCATAGACTTGTCACATGTCTTGATTATAGACTTATCCATAGACAAGTCAATAGACCAGTTAGCAGCCTAATAAATAGATCAGCTATTAGAATAAAGACAAGACTAACCCATAAATAATTCAATAGACAAATCTATATACTAGTCCATAGATTTATCAATAAACTTCTCAATTGATTCATTATATAAGTTCATAGAGTCTTCGTGCAGTTATTAGATAAAAACTTTTGATAAAGTTTTAAAGTTAAAAAAGCTTTAAAAAGTACATACTTTTCTATAGAAGATTATTTAGTTAATATTAAAGACTTTAGCTTTTAAAAAGCTTTCCAAACAGTAACTATTATTAAAGCTTAATAGAGCTTTAGTTAAGCAAATCCTTAAAAGTTTATTCCTAATTAAGATCGTTTATGTCTAATGTTCTTCTTGCTATACATTTTTCATCTAGAAGTTTTTTCTGAAAGCTTTTTTCTACCTAGTTGAGCAAACAGTCAAAATTTGAAACCTAATCTTTAGATCTTGCCATTGCCTTTGTATAAATATTCGTCATTACTTTTCATTCTTAAAAAGTCTTATTTCTTTTAAATATAATCCTTTAAAGAGCTTTATTACTTTATATTTTAATGCTTCAAAGAGCTTTTTCGTATAAACATCAAAATTCATTTAATTTTCTTCCACTTTCTACCAAACTATTCATATTTTTTCTTGGACTTTAAGGTAATACTTCAAAACTCGAATGTTAATAAAAGTTTAAAAAGCTTTGGATAGCTTTATTCTTGGAATGTTAATAAATTCAGTTTTTTAGTGATCTTTATGTGCTTAAGTTTTCATTACACGTTCTTTATAAATTTCAAGAACTTTATTGAGAAAATGCAAGTTTTTCTTGAAAAGCTTTTTTTATAAATTTAAAATCTTTTTAAAAACCAAAAGCTTTTAACTTTATAGCTGATCTTCTGGTTAACTAAAGAGCTTTTATTACAATTTTCCTTGATATTATGTTTAACTAAAATTCCCACCATTTGCGTTTGTCTTTATAAAAAGTTCCCTTGAAATTTAAAGCTTTTTTTTAAGACAAACATTTATTCAGTCATGCCAAAACATCTTGATAGATGATGGCGTATAATTTTTTCAAACAATTGCAAAAAAACAAACAACAATTTTTAATAATAAATAAACAACAAAAATAATAATAATAAAAACTCGTCTTGCTCTTGGGGTCTCAGGTAGTGGTGAAAATGATCATTTAAATGATTTATTCACTAGATTTAAAATGATGCCACCACAATTATTCACATGTTTTTTTTCGAATAACACGAAATTAACATGAATTTAGTTTTTTTTTTAATAAAAATTATTATATTTTTATTTGTTAATAACTATTAACATTGATTGTGTGTATGACTTAAGGTTAATTTAATAGATTTTTAGTTGAAAAAAAGCTTTTGAGTGGGAATGGGAAATTACTTAATAATATTTTAAAGAAATGGGGGAACTACTGGTAATTGATTAATAAAGAGAGTAGAAAGAGAGAGAGAGAGAGAGAGTAAAAGAGGTGAATTATTTGTTAAACGATCGTTTGTTAAGGTTTTAGGAAATAGTTAAAAAAGCTTAATCCTTTAGCAGAACTTTTAGTCTTAGTAGAAAAGTGGCATTAAAACAGGATCTCAACATTTGAACTCTTTAGATATTTAAATACTTAATGATCATTTAGATCTTTAACATACAGTTCCTTATCATTATCATTCTTTGTTTTAAGGAATTCCTATAAAAATAAACTAAATAAAAAAGCTTTGCATATATTTTTAACTACCAGGAAGCACTTCTTTAAGCAGTTAGCCTTGCAGTTGCATATTTCTATGATCGAATGTCTTCTTTCAAAAATATTTTTATAAAAATTCTTTAAAAAAATAATTTTAATTGTTATAAAATCATTCATTATTAACTAGATTTTTTTCTAATAAAAATATTCTTGTTTTATTCTTAATACACAACCCTGAACCTTTTTTTTTAAACTCCACAACACGCTGTTTGCCTTCTCCTATAAATCTTAAAAATACAGCGTAAAAAATATATATAAATTAAAAAAAACTTCTCTCAAAGCCGGCTTTATAGAATTCTTTTATACAAAAAAAATCCACAATAAAACCAGTTTGCTTAATATTATTAAAAAAACAACAAAATAAAAAATAAGAATTTTAAAAATTTTGAGGCTGTTGTGCGCATGTGTGTAGTTTTGTTTCTTTTTATTTTTCATTTGTTTTTATAATTTATTAAAAACATTTTTTTTGTTTATTATTATTTTTTTAATATAAAATTATTGTTTATTTGCCATTAATTTACAATAAAAGTTTGTTAAACGAAAACTAAGTGATTCATTTTATTGATATTTTCCATTTAATGTTTATTTGTTAAATTTACGCTTGAAAATTAATTGAATTGATGTAAAATATTTGTTTAATTAATTATTTATTTTATTTACGTGTTTTCTTTGGAAAGAAAAAAGTCTTTTAAGCTCAAACGGCAGGTAGAAATTATAAAGACACCACAGAAGTTATTGGAACTTAAAAATTGGAAATGTTAGTAATTTTTCAAAAAAAGTACTTTTTTTTGGCATAAAAAGTACTAAATTACCTGTCAGTTTTCTTATGCAAAAACTATGGGCTGCAAAGAACAATTAACACTCAAGACAAGTCACTAGTTTATGGACTAGTATGGTAACTAGTTCATGGACTACACTTGTAACTAGTCTTATCTCTTGAATAGTCCATGGAATAGTCTATGAACAAGTACATGATAAAAACTGTTTTTTAAACTAGTCTTTTGTTGTTTAATCTGTTAAGTAGTTTATGGACTAGTCTATTACCCAGTTGATGGACTAGTCAGTAAACCAGTCTATACACTAGGCTATAGGATAGTCTATTAACTAGTCTATGAATTAGTCTATAAAGTAGTTGATTAACTAGTCCGTGGACTAGTCTGTAGTTCAATATATTTACTAGTCTTTTAACTACTACCGTGTTTAAAAGTCTATGGACTAGTCTGTTAACTAGTCTATACGCTAGTATACTAACAAGTTTATAAACTAGTCTGTTAATTAGTCTATGGATTAATCTGTTTAATATGCTATGGATTAGTGTGCTAACTAGCCTTTGAATTAATCTGCTAATATCTATAAATAAATTTGATAACTGGTCTATGGACTAGTCTGTTAAGTAGAGTCGTCTATTAACTAGTCTATTACCTAGTTAATTAGTCCATGAACTAGTCTGTTAACTAGTTTATATATTAGTCTGCTAACATGTCTATGGACTAGTCTATGGACTAGTCTGTTAAGTTGTCTATGGACTTAACTGTTAAGTAATCTATGTACTAGTCTATTAAGTAGTCTATTACTGTTAAGTACTTAACTGTTAAGTAATCTATGGACTAGTCTCTTAAGTAGTCTATGGACTGAACTATTAAGTAATCTATGGTCTAGTCTATTAAGTAGTCTACGGACTGATCTGTTAAGTAATCTATGGACTACTCTGTTAAGTAGTCTATGGACTTAACTGTTAAGTAATCTATGGACTTAACTGTTAAGTAATCTATGGACTAGTCTATTAAGTAGTCTATGGACTGAACTGTTAAGTAATCTATGGACTAGTCTGTTAACTAATCTATAGACTTAACTTTTAAGTAATATATGGACTAGTCTGTTAAGTAGTCTTTGTATTGGTCTGTAAACTAGTCTATAAACTAGTTTGTTAACGAGTCTATGTACTAGTATGTAAAACAATCTATAAGCTAGTCTTTTAACTAGTCTCTGAACTACTCTGTTAACTAGTCTATGTATTGGTCTGTAAACTAGTCTATGGACTAGTCTGTTAACCAATCTATATGCTAGTCTTTTAACTATACTCTGGACTACTCTGTTAACTATTCTATATATTGGTCTGTTAACTAGTCAATAGACTAGTCTGTTAACTAGTCAATGGACTAGTCAGTTAACTAGTCAATAGACTAGTCTTTTAACTAGTCAATAGGCTAGTCTTTTAACTAGTCAATAGTCTAGTCTGTTAACTAGTCTATGGACCGGTTTGTGGACTTGTTTATGCACAAGCCTGTTAAATAGTCTATTGATTAGTCTGTTAACTAGCTTATGGTTAAGTTTGTTCACATATCTTTGAACTAGTCTATACATATTTTGGATCTATTCTTTTAGGCAATAAAGGGACAAAGTTATTGACCACCAGATTTGTTCGATTTTGATATTTTTACTTTTTTTCTTTAATGGCTTTTTTGAGCAGACTGTGGTCGGCAAAAAGAGATAGTTATCATAAGTGTATAGTATGAAAACAGCTATTGGATTCAATTAGCTGTGCTTTCTATCCCCAAATAATCAGTTATGTAACTAGTTTGATGTCTGTTTAGAGAGTGAGAAATAAATACTTTGAGTGGTTTTGTTTATTTGTCAAGACTATTGACTAAATTTAGCTGTGCTTTCTATCCCCAATTTGATATGAAGCTTTAGAACAGGCATCAGCAGAGATAGAGAAATTAGCTCTCTAAACGGTTTGTTTTTTCTTACATGTATATAAAGACTTATGTGAGAAAGCAAGCTTGCTCTTTGCCTATATTTGTGTTAGAACTAAAAGCTCTTTCTTTAACCATAGAAGCAGTCACGTAACTAATTCAATGTCAGTTCTCTTCGCCTTTCAATAAAATTTTCATATCCACAGCTATGGTTTAAATTTTGACTATTTTCCCGTGAGCAAATTTCAGCATGCATTCACAATCATTTAATTAATTAGCAAGGTTACTAACTAACTAACTAACTAATATTTTATTCCATTTAGATGTTTTATTTTTTAAACAAAAAAAAACAACTAACATTTACTTAACTGCTAAATAACAATACTAATAAATGATCTCATATATTGTTTATAAACAAAATAACAGTGACTATATAATTTTATATAAAACTTAACAATTTAAACATTCAATAGTTTTTTTTTTCGTTAACTGTTCAAATTATTATTTTCTTTATTAAATTGTTTGGGAAAAAGTCTTTAGATTTTTTTAAATAATTTTATTTAAATTTTGTTTAAGCTTTTTCGTTAAAATTACCGGAAGTATTCAATTAACTGTGAATCACAATTAATCCAATTAAATAGTAAATGTTTTAAGCTGTATTTTTTCACTAATTACTAAATATAATAAAAGGGAACCTTTAGAAAAAAACCATTTAGTTACTTAATTAGATTTTAAGTTCTAATTAGTTTAAACATGACAACTTTAGAATTAGAAGTGGAAGTTTTTTTTTCAATTCAATTTGGAAAGGTGTTAGAAATGTTGGGCAAACATTTAAAGAACATTTATGAATCACAAGCATTGTTTGTTCAGATCGAATATCTAGAACCTGTTATAAAACCTATTTTGTAAGTGATTCATTGAGAAGATGATCGGAGAACTAAGAATTAATAACGCAAAACCAAACCAAAGGCACTCGGTCACGAACATTAATCGACTTTATATAAAAACATATAACGACTGAGAGACCAAATACCTATTTTTGTATAAGAAATATAAGCTCTTTCCAGCCCAACTGAACTAGTCAAGTAACTAGTAATGAGTAAGAACAAACGCTGTTCAAAGAGGCTATCTTTAAGATCTGGAACCTGTTAAAAACTTTTTCCGTAAGTGATGTTTTTAAAAGATGTTTGAAGTACAAAGAATTAACAATTTTTTAAAACTAAACAAGAGATTAATTCATTTTACTCTCATTCGTTATATCGGGCATCGGTAAAGAGTAAGAAAAGAGCTCTTCGACTAGTTGTGTTTGTTTCTTAATAAAGTGTAAGCTTACATCAAAAGTGATCTCTGTATTAGAGCGCCACAGAACCTGTCAAGTAACTCGATTCGGTGTCAATTGTCCTTGACACAGAGGGGAGGAATGTGTTTATGTTTAAAGCATGAGTTCGCTGTGTTAGAACTAGAAGCGTTTTACATTTCCGTAATGTAATTTTCTCTTTCTTAACAAAAGTTCTCTTTTCCTATCTCTTTGTTAGAATTAGAAGTGCTTACTGTCGGCTTAGAATCAGTCAAGGCAATTATTCGGAGTAAGTTTGGTAGTGGAGAATAGGTTCGCTAATTGGTTTTGTTTGTTTTCGGAACATGTGTTGTTCATTGTCTATCTTTGTATTAGAACTTAAAGCGTTTAATATTTCCGTAATGCAACTTTCTCTTTCTGATCAAGAGTTCTCTTTGCCTATCTCTGTGTTAGAATTAAAAGCGCTTTCTGTCGCATTGGAATCAGTCAAGTACATAATTCAGTGTCAGTTCGTTAGTGGAGAATGGGTTCTCTGATTGATTTTATATGTTTTGAAACGAGCAAAAGCACTCATTGCCTATCTCTTTGTTAGAACTAGTATATACTTAAGAGTTCTCTTTGCCTATCTCTGTCTTAGAATTAGAAGCGCTTCCTGTCGCATTAAAATCAGTTAAGTACATAATACGGTGTCAGTTCAGTAGTGGAAAATGAGTTCTCTATTTGATTTTGTATGTACCGTAACGAGCAAAAGCGCTGATTGCCTATCTCTGTGTTAGAACTAGAAACTTTTTATATGATCGTAATGCAACATTCTCTTTCTGCGTCCGTTTCATCTCTTTTTTCTAACATTTGAGTGCTTGGATTTAAAGTTCATATAAAATGTTACTTTCCATTTAGATCAGTTTCCGTAAAGGGTTCTGTTATAAGCTTTCATTATTCTTTTAAGCTTTCTCTTTCTAAACTAGTTCAATGTACGATTTTCTCTCTTTTTAATAACTTTTAAATGCTCGGGTTCATATAAAATGTTAGTTTCGATTTAGGTCAGTTTCTGTAAAGAGTTTTCTTTCTAATTTCAAGATTTCTCTTTCTAAACATCACCGACTTCAAGCAAACAGTTGTACCAACTTTTTATAATTTTTTCAATAATTCTTTCTAATAATGATGAACTCATTTATAACTCCCTAAAACCAGAGAAAATCTTTATCATCCGCTTTTAACTAAAACTTTTACTACTTAGTCTTTGTTCTTAAAAGCTAGTTGCCAGGTCTAGTCTATTAACATTTTGCTGGCGGTGTTTTTGATACAAATATATATATTTACTGTTCTTATTAAATATTAATTAAATATTTATTTAAGAACCAAAAGCATATCTTATCAGACAAAACTTTAATACGTAAACTTTCAAATTTGTTTTTTTTTTTCCTAAATCTATGAGTAAGTAACGTAATAAATATTTTAAATTCTATATAAATGAAATCAGATATTAAAATAAAATATAAACAATAGAAACTCGAAAAGAAATTATCAAAAAATATAATAAATTATAAAAATAGTTTCTAATATTATCTGTTCAAATTTCAATGATAAAATAAAAAGGGATTTTTTTAAAGAAAATATTTTTATCTAGAAAAAAATAACAATAAATAATAAATTATGGAAAAATATAATTTAACTTGCCCTTAAATAGGATAACTGGCCTCGAAAGAAACTTACTTTTTATTAAGTGATATTAGGAAGAAAACTAAACAGGAACTAGTTATGTGACTGGTTCTACTTTTACACATACATAAACTTACACATGCTTAAAAATTCAACAAAACCAGTCAAAGAGCACTTTTCTCGCTCTCTACCCATGTCTGCTCTAACACTTTTTATTAAGGGGGTTACAATTTTTAAGACTAACGAAAACCTAAAATCATACTTAAACCATTCCTTCATTATTATTCAATCATTGAATTTCAATGTTACTGCACTATGGCTCGTTTACTGAAAACAATCACATTATCAATTTTTTTTCTTTTTCTAACAAAAAAAAAACTACACACCCAAATTTTTATACCTAAACTTTAAACTACAAGATGAATATTAATAATATTGTTTTAAACTATTTAAGTATTACAACAAAGAAAACAATTTGTTAATAAAATTTTCTACAATTTTTATTTTCAAGGTTCAAAAAAAAAAAACAAAAAAAAACACTTGTTCAGTTAATTTGCTTTTTGAGGAATGGAATGTATTTGTTTTATTAACAAATAAATACCTACAACAAAAACAAAAAACAATACGTCTATCATACCAAAAACAAAACAATATTCAATTATTATTATTGTTTTTTTTTTTTTTTGTCTGTAATACAAAAAATCATCATCATTTATACCGGGAGGGTACTTGTAAAAAATCATGCATGCAATTTGAAAAAAAAAAAATATTATTTAAACAATATTTTTTTTTGAGGTTGTAGTTAAAGATTTTATTTTGTGTTTAAATTTTTCTGTAATGTTTTTTTTTTTTTTTTTGTAACTTTATGAAATCGCATGTCGCACGTACTTGTGCAACAACTTGTTTAAAGTACACATGCAAACTGCTGTTTGAATCTTGTTGTTGTTGTTGCTGGCACAGTGGTGAATTAGGGGGCTTAAGTTGTACGACATACCCTTTTTTAATAGACCATGTAATAGACTTTGGACTAGACTATAGGCTAGACAATAGACTACACTATAGAAAATAGACTAGACTATGTACTAGACTGTAGACTAGACTAGACTGAAGACTAGGCTAAACTATAGACTTTACCATAGACTAAACCATAGACAAAACTATGGGCTAGACTAGACTATAGTCTAGACTATATACTAATCTATAGACTAGACCACAGATTATACTATAGACTAGACTATAGAATGGACTATAGACTGGACTATAGACTAGCCTATATACTAGACTATAGACTAGACTATAGACTAGCCTATATACTAGACTATAGACTAGCCTATATACTAGACTATAGACTAGACTACAGATTAGAATATAGACTAGACTATATACTAGACTATAGTCTAGAGCATAGTCTAGTCTATAGACTAGACTATAGACTAGACTGTAGACTAGACTATAGACTAGACTATAGACTAGACTATAGACTAGACTATAGACTAGACTATAGACTAGACTATAGACTAGACTATAGACTATACTATAGACTAGACTATAGACAAGACTATAGACTGGACTATAGACTAGACTATAGACTGGACTATAGACTAGACTATAGACTACGCTGTAGACTAGACTATAGACTAGACTATAGACTAGTCTATAGACTAGACAATAGTCTATGCTATAGACTAGGCTATAAACTAGACTATAGACTAGGCTATAAACTAGACTATAGACTAAACAATAGGCTAGGCTATAGACTAGGCTATAAACTAGACTATAGACTGGACTATAGACTAGACCATAGACTATGCTATATACTAGACTATAGACTAGACTATAGACTAGGCTATAAACTCGACTATATACTAGGCTATAAACTAGACTATAGACAAGACTCTAGACTAGACTATAGACTGGACTATAGACTAGGCTATAGACTAGGCTATAGACTAGACTATAGACTAGACTATAGACTAGACTATAGACTAGACTATAGACTAGACTATATAGTAGACTATACTATACACTATACTATAGACTAGAATATAGACTAGACTATATACTAGACTATAGACTGTAAACTAGACTATAGAATAGACTTTATACTGAACTATAGATTAAACTGGACTGATGATATTTGAAATCCTTTATATTGATGAAGGGTATAAACTTTCTTACTTCATTTTTTATGCCTCTTTTTAAAAACCTAACTTGACCCACTGTCATTTATTTGAATTTTGAGTGGTTTTTTGTTGTTGTTTTCTTCGTTGATTTTTTAGTACAACATTTAAACATTCCCATTAAACATTGAAGATGATCTGACTGAGGTAAGCTGCAGCAACAACTACAACAACATTGCAACTAAAAAAACAGAAAATTATGTAAGAAAGTGAAATCCCCTTTTATTTAAACAAATAAGAGGCATTTACTCTGGTTAAAGTTGTTGTTGTTGTTGCTGCTAGGTAATACCACCAGTAGTAATGTTAATGTTGATAATTTTGTTGTTTTTTTTATTATGCATAAAAACTATATAATTTGCATAATTTAAAAAAAAGTAGTAAAACATACATTTTTTCTTTTAAACCAAACTTACTTTTTAGGGCTGTTTATAAAAATTAAAAATTTTAATCCTTTTGTTTATGAATAAATAAAATTCTATAAATATTTGATTTTGTTATTAAATTTTGTTTTTTTAAATTAATTAATTTCTTCTATAAATTAAGCGTGTTTATTGTTGTTTTTTGTTTTCTTTCATAAATCTTCTGCTAAAACGTGTTTTTAGATTATTTTATTATTATTACATTTGTTGTTTTTGTTATTGTATTTAAAATATATATTTTTTGTTATTATATAGTATTTTTATTAAATAATTTTTTTTTCACCGTCCGTTATTTTTATTTAAAATATTTTAACGTTTTTAAGTACAAACTCCAACTGAAACTGAAATTTCTTGCTCTGGCTTCAAAAAATATTCAATAAAAAAAAACAAACGCTATACACACTTATAGTACATTAAACAACAACAAAAACAAATATAATATATATAGAAACAAACACTAATACATAAAGTTTTACTAAGTATATACAGGTGAGCACCTTAAAAGATCGAACAAAAAAACTCTTATTCTCTAAACGTGGTAACGTCTGCTATAAAACCCGATAACCAACCTTTAAAAAAGAGTCGTTTTTTTTCTTTTTGTTTGTAATACTGAGATCTTAAAGTTTGCTCTCACAAAACTTGTTGAGGAATGCATTTTTCTTGCTAAGGTATGTTTGTATGTATTTGTTTACAAACAAACACATATACCTATCTATACATTTTTTTCTATATAAATGCTCTTATTCACATAATACTCATTACTATTGCTGTTGTTGTTTTTATTTTCTTCTACTGTCTGTGGTTTTTAATAGAAACCTTATTAAAACCCCTTTACCCAAACAATAACAATAACAACAACTCCAAGTAAAGCTCTCAAAACCAGTTCCCAGTCCCCATAAAAGCAATGATATCTCTTAATCAAAACTATTTCGTTGTTACACCTCACGTACATACATACGTATATATCTGTTGTGAAAACTAAATCAAAACATTGATAAATCAAAACTCTCAATTTTTTTATCGTTTTCTCTTTTGTTTTTTATTTTGCTATAGTTATTAGCCCTCTTTTTTTGATCAAGATTTACTATACTTCCAATATAACAATATAATGTGTTAGTAATTGGAAATATTTGATACCCTATACTAGCTAAAGAGTTTGTTTTAAAAAAAAAATTGAGGAATAAGTGTTTTTATACCCTACACCACTATAGTGGGGAGGGTATTATACGTATGTGCTGATGTTTGTAACATACAAAAATATTGGTCCAATACCCACCTTTAAGTATACCGATCGATTCAGAATCATTTTTTGAGTCGATTAAGACATGTCCGTCCGTTCGTCCGTCTGTCCGGCTGGCTGGCTGTCCATGTAAACCTTGTGCGCAAGGTACAGGCCGCAATTTTCAAGATAATTTGATAAAATTTGGACCAAGCATGTTTTTTGGCACAGGGACGAAGCCTATTGAAAATGGTTGAAATCGGTCCATTATTTCACCTAGCCCCCATACAACCGTACCTCCCGATTTGAACTTTTTATGCCATAATTACGTCAAATATTCTACTATCTCTCTAAAAATTGGCACAAATAAGTTTTATATAAGTATAAATGACACTGCAGATTTTCGTAAAGATCGGCCTATATTTGACCCTAGCCCCCATACAAACCCCCCTTCAAAAAATGTCTTAAACGTCTAAAATTGACTTGTAATCATTTGTATCGCAATGAAACTCAACAAAACTAACTGTTATTTAATAATATATCCTTTTCCCAAATTTACCGAGGATCGGCCCATATTTGATCTATATAAAGCCTCATATAGAAATTTTAATTTTTTTTATCAATAAATTGCTTAATTATTTTGGATTTATGGTAATATTCAACATAAAAGTTTCTTTATAAAAAATAAAAATGTTAAAAATATACTTATGGTGTAGGGTATTATATGGTCGGTCATGCCCGACTATACTTTCCTACTTGTTTAGATTAAATGTGGGCCGATGTTTATGATGTTTAAGGATTTAGGGTTTTTTTTTTTGCTTAAATCTGGGCCGATGTTTAGGACAGTTAGTAGTAGGATTTATAACCTTAGGAAAACAAGTAAGAAAATATAGTTAATCAAGCTCAATAACATACATATAAACATTGTTCCAATGATCTCCGTTCCGGAACGACGCGATTCTTTATCAGTTAAAGATTGTCAACTTAGCAATAGCTGTAATAACTGGAAGTTTTTTACCTCAGACAAGAACATCCAGTCATAGTACATATATGATATCTGACATCATTATGAGCTATAAGCAATCACCTAAAAATCTCAAAAACTCTTAACTAAAAAGCCGGTAAAACTAGGGGAAATTTTTCCGTAGTTTTCACCAAGCGCGGCTATGGGTGGCGGACAATCTATCCTCTCAGCACGTCATTGACCAATATATAGGTGGAAGAAGAGAATGATATATTCGGAGAGAGCTCTAAGCTACCTATGCCTTTGAATATAGGTGAGGGGTCTGACTCTGAATCTTCAGATGATAATAACATAACCATTATAGCAAAACCTAAATCATCAAGTGGTTAAAGTGGAGGTAAATTAATCATTGGGTCGATTTGATGAGATTTTGAGGAAAAACTCTGGCCATTGAACTCCTGTTGTGAAATGTCCGACAATCTTAAAACAATATATGTTAACATTATGAATCACATTGCCGGTACCACTGGTGCGGAAACATTATCTAGAGTCGTCCACAGTAAGATCGATTTATGGTCATTTAGAGGAATTAACGCAAATCTTTAAACACCGAAGATTCACTACGATCAGGATCAGGTGTGAACCGAGTATATCACGAAATATATCAGAAGAAGAGAAGGGAAAACTGTAAATCCAATCAGTGTTCAACCAATCCCACATACCTCGCTGGGATGGTCCAAGTTGCTTCGTTAATTATTCATAGAGACTTATTTATTAGATCAAAATACGATCCATTTATTTCCACAATGCAGTTTCTTTATATATGGGGAACACATGACGTTAAGTAAGTTATGAACAGTATAAACCACGAAATATACCTAAACCAAGAAAGAAATTTTATCGATAACATAAGAACCGTAATCGATATTTTTATATGAAAAACTAAAATCGGCTCTAATTAATTAAAGAAGCCTCCAATCGTCAAAACATTGAAAAATCTGTGATCACTCCAAATTGTTTTAAAAATCGATATTTTTATAAGAAAAACTAAAATTGGCTAAAACTCCCTCCAATCAACAAAAGATTGAAAACCTATCATCACTTTTATTTCCTACCAAAAGTTGATATTTTTATATGAAAAACTAAAATCGGCTGTAATTCCTTAAATAAACCTCCACACCTCTTATCCGAAACATTCATATACATCTCATTCCCCGCACACTCACCTGATTCACGCTACATACTATTCATTTCAACTTTACACACTTCTTGTACCCCACATCGGTGGGGACTGTGAGTAATCCAACATCAATCTTAAAACCAATAATTCTCAATATTTCCCCCGATTAATGTTTCAACGACGACCACTACGTACAATAAGACAAAGTCCAATAGAATGTACTGCAAACTCTGTTACCATATAATTTAGGTTCTTTGGTCAGACAGCAAGATAAATTACTGCTTCATTTATAGATCCGTAGATATTAGAGTTACCATTAGCACCTCTATATATACTATCCATTTACAACAACACCAAGATGAGATCGGTTTGCTAAGGCAACATGATCTTAATACTTAAATCCTCATTATTTCCCCCGATTAATGTGCATTAAGACAAAATCCAAGACAAAGTCCTGCAGACTCTGTTGCCATATATGTTAGGTTCTGTGTTCATACAGCAAGACAAATTACTGGTCCAGTTTATGGATCCGTGGATATTGGCACTTCTATATATGTATACTATCTGTTTAAAACAACACCAACATGAGAGCGGTTTGCTAAGGCAACATTCCCCATATAGTTTACCTGTTTCACAAAATCCTTATACAAATTTTCATAAAAAAATCTTACAAAAATTTGTACCTAGCAGTTTGAAAGGCTGCCGCGTACTTATCCCAACACCTGGGATTACACCTGGACAGCGGATGCCTCAATGACTTGCCCTACTAGAAAATCAATCAATACTTCATGTATTATAAAGATTCAGTCAGTAAGCTAATCCAAAGAAGAAAATTTTTAGCTTCAATTTTCTTTTAAATGTCTACCTTATAGATTACTTGGGAATAGTAAAGTGACGAAATTCTCTGTTCTCACTTATAAAAGGAACAAGTGTCTTCTCTTTCGTTTACAAAGAGTACTTTTGTGTCAAAAGGCGAATTAGGGTCAATCAAGTGGTTAGATGTTAATGGAAATTACTGTCACATTCGGATGCATTAACACTTTTACGAACTGTTGGGTATTTTTGAATTCACACTCTTTATTCTTAAATCAAGACATATCTGAAAAAAAATTTGATCTCTTTGTTTTTTGATATATAAACAATGTAACAAAAAACAAATAAATAAATCTCTTCATTATCAAAAGAGAATTTCAATTTCACCTTTTTTCCCCCAATTTTTCGATACTCTCTTTTTTTCCGATAAATGTTTAAATATTGATGACATGACATGCCTGTGATGATGTATCAATACTTACAACATTTTTCATTATTGTTGTTATACAATTGATAAGCTTTTTTTCGGTATGTTGTTTTTTCTACTGTAATTGTTGTTATTTATCTGTTTTTTCTATAAAAAAAAAGCTTCCATTTATTTTGTTTTTATTTCTTTATTTTTTATTTCTAGTAAAACGTTATTACGTTATTTATTTATTTTGTGGCGTTGAGTTGCTATATGATATTTTTTTTTATTTATCATTTTTTATTAATGAAAATTTATTTGTGGTTGTTCAGAGTTATTTACGCCAGAAACAAAAAATCAGCACAAAAAAAGCTTGTTTAAAAAAAATAATCACAATTGTGAGAGAATTCCATTGTTTATGGTATTTTATCTTAAAAAATTATTACACCTGCTGGTTGCAGTAGGTTCGCTCTGGCATATACATAGTTTGGTCTTTAACATTTCTCATGTAATAATTGTTGTGTGTTTTTTTTCTTTTCTTGAACTATTTTTGTATCAGTTCAAACAAAAATTTCCAACTCAAGAATTTCAAATATTTACTTATTGTTATTAATGTTTAAAACTGTGTTAAAACTACCGACATTGTGTGAAATTTTTTGATAAAATTTTTGTGTTGACTTTAGAAAGAAAAAGAAAAAAGTTTGAAATTAATTGATGTGCAACTTAAGTTTGAAAAAAAAACACATTTAATTAATTTTCTTTAACAGAAAAATTTCTATTAATTTTCTTTAATAGAAAAATTTATTGTAAAATAAAAAACACATTTAATTAATTTTCTTTAACAGAAAAATTTCTATAAATTTTCTTTAATAGAAAAATTTATTGTAAATTATCAATAAAAAAAAAATTTTATTCAAAATTTCCACTCAAAGAATATAGTCTATATTGAAGTCCATAGGCTGGACTATATTGTAGTCTATAAACTAGACTTTAGTCTAGTCTATAATATAGTCTCTAGATTACAGTATAGAATAGTCTATACTCTAGTCTATAGTGAGGTATATAGTCTATAGTCTAATCTTTAGTATAGTCTATAGTCTAATCAATAGTCTAGTCTATAGTATAGTCTATAGTCTAGTTTATGGTCAAGTTTATAAACTAGTCTATAGTCTAGTCTATAATCTATCTCAGCCTATGGTCTAGCTTTTATTCTAGTCAATAAACTACACAAGTCTAGTCTATTCTATAGAATACACTATAGACTAGTCTATACTATATTCTATAAACTGGTCTATACGTTAGTCTATAGTTTAAGCTATAGTCAAGTCTATAGTCAAGTCTATAGTCTAGATAGTCTAGTTCATTTTGTTGTCTATAGTCTAGTCTATAGTATAAGCTAGGCTAGTCTATATTCTAGTCTATAGTATAGTCTTGTCTATAGTCTAGAGTGTGGTCTAGTTTATAGTGTAGACTAGACTAGAACATCTAGTCTATAGTCTAGTCTATAGTCTAGTCTATAGTCTAGTCTATAGTCTAGTCTATAGTCTAGTCTATAGTCTAGTCTATAGTCTAGTCTATAGTCTAGTCTATAGTCTAGTCTATAGTCTAGTCTATAGTCTAGTCTATAGTCTAGTCTATAGTCTAGTCTATAGTCTAGTCTATAGTCTAGTCTATAGTCTAGTCTATAGTCTAGTCTATAGTTTAGTCTATAGTCTAGTCTATAGTCTTGTCCATAGTTTAGTCTATATTCTTGTCTATTGTCTTGCCTATTGTCTAGTCTATAGTCTAGTTTATAATCTTGTCTAATATAAAGTCTGGACTATAGTCCCATATATAGTCTAGTCTAATCTATATACTGTACTATTGTATAGTCTACAGTATAGACCATAGTTTTTTCTAATTTCTGGACTTTAGTCTTTTCTGGACTATAATCTAGTCCATGGTCGACACTATGTTTCCTCTATGATCGGGACAATAGTCTATAATCTGGTCTAGAGTCTAGTCTATACTTTAGCCTGGGCTATAGTTTGGTCTTTATTCTGAACTATACTCTAGTCTATGATATGTACTAGTCTATGATATGAACTATAATGTTGTCTATTGCCTATATATAGTCTGGTCTACAGGTTGGACAGTAGTATAATATAGTGAATTTATAATCTAGACTCTATAATCTAAATTTGTGTACGGCTCTAATTTCTGTCTGTATATTGTTGTTCAATTATGTATATGTTGTATATATATTCAACTAATCTTGTTCATTGACAAATGATACCTCTGGCAGTTGCTTGATAGTTTTCCTTCAAAGCAATACAAATCTATTAATTAATCAGTGACACATAACTATAATGAATTTGTCAAAAATCAAACGTTTTTTGTTTTACTTTTTTCTATTTTTTGCCTTTTCAAGCAAAAACTAACATTAAAAAATGAGTAGGAGTTTTACAAGAATAAGATTAATGAATATTTTCTCATGATTTTTTTAAAAAAATGAAAATTTCCATAAATGGTATTAAAGTAATATGTAGAAAATACACACCCAGGGGTGCCACATACGTATGCAGTCAGAGACAGTGAAATGTGTTAAAAATTGATTGTTTCAATAGATTTATGTTGTGAAAGTTATATAAATATAACTGATTATTTAAAAAGAAATGAAGGTAATTTGGTTATTGGTTAGAATCGCTATAGACTTCGCTTTAATTAGTTAAATACATTATTTCTACGAGTAGTTTTAACAAATTTTTATTTAAACAATTGTTTTGATTGAAAGAAATTTATTTGAAATATAAACACAATTGTTGCAAATTAAAAGTTAAACAATTTGTTTTAATTTATTTCAAGTGTATTGTTTTTATTTAAGAAGAATAAACAGGGTGTGAACAACAAAAAATTTTAACTAGAAATAATTACAAACAAATTTCTTTCTACACAAAAATTTCTTAAAAAAACATTTAAGGGTTTGGTTTACCACAACACATAACCTTCAGTTTCTCCAAAAATTTTTGCCAAAAACAACACCCTTATTTGTCACAATTAAATGAAATAAATTTTCCATAATAATGGTGAGAAAATTATTATCAAGCTAACAAACGGACTAACACAAATACACACATACACACACAACTACTGTAGTAGTTTGCGTTTTATAAACGTATTACAGAAAATCATTTAATTAAACCGAGAAAATATTATACAAAGTTTTTCTGATAAGAAAAGAAAATTACAACTGTAGCAGTAAAATAGCAACGACAACCAAACGCCCGAAAAAACTGCAATTAACAATTGTTATGGAAAATCTATTTTGCCTCTAAGGAAAACAAAACTTATGTTCTTATACACCTGGAAGGGAATTAATATAAATAAAGTAACGAAATATTTTTGTAATTTCTTTTAGTTGTTTTTGTACCAAATTGCATGTCAATAAGTAATAAAGCGCTATTTAAACACCAAATGAGACCCCAGATATAGAAATTTAGCTAAAAGTTCTTTTTTGAAGGTTAATAGTTGTAATAGAAAGATATGGATTAAATAGTTTAATAATTCAGAAAGTAAATACTTTTTAATGACATTTTTGGTAAAAACTTCCTTATTAAACTTATTAGTTTTGAACATAAATGGAAAAGCTCTTTAATCTGATTTTTAACTATAAATTTTCTATCAAAACTTTAAGCAATATTAAGAAGGTACAGGTAGTTACTTACCATGGATTATGAAGTTTTCTATAACTCAAAAATCATTAAAAAGCTTTTTTCACTAAAAAAGCTTTTTAAGCTTAAAGTTTTTCGCTTAAGATTCTGCACTATAAAGCTTTCGTTTTCATGAAAACTTAATAATAGCATTTTTCTAAAAAAGTTAAGTTTCCCTTAAAAGCTTATAATAAAGAGTTTAAAAACTGAATTTTGTACAAAATAAAAAGCTTAATTTTCCTAAAAATTTCATTGAAGTTTTTTTGCCAAAAAATTTTCGTACAGAAAGTTTATTATTGTCTTTTTACATAAAAAGCTCAAAACAGTTTTTCAATTCAAAGTTTATAAAATGCTCAGAAAAGCTATTTCTTTTGAAAAACTTTTCACTTAAAAGCTCATAGTAAGCTTTTTACTAAAAATCTTATTAAAAGCTTTTTCACTCTAAAAAGCGTATAAGTTGTTTTTCACTAAACATCTAATTAAAAGCTTTTCACTCATAAAACACTTTCCACTAAAAAGTTCACAAATGGCTTTTCATGAAAATTTTCAAAAGCTTTTTCAAAAATAGTTCTTTTAAATACTTTTTACGAAAAGATCTTAAAAATCCCAAAAGACTTAAAAAAAGTATAATTTTACACTAAAGGTTTATTTTTACATAAAAAGCTTTTAACTAAAAAGTATTTTTTTTTTTTCAAAAAACTTATTTTCTTATAAAAATTTCATAAATAACTTTTAGTAAAAATCTCTTTAAAATGAAAAGCTTTTTTACACAGATTTTTCGCAAAAGCTTTTTGTCATAAAATGCAAAATAAAAAAAAATGGGATTAAAAGGTTAAAAAATCATATTATTACTGCAAGGATTTTTATTATTACTAAAAAGCTCAAAAACTGTCTCCAATAAAAACTTAATAACAATGATAAGCTTTCATACAAATGTTTTCAACTTAATGATTTTGCAAAAAGAGCTTAATTTTCCATAAAAAGAAAAAAACTTTTTTCAGAAAAAGCTTTTCACTGAAAATATCGTAAACCGATTTTAACTTAAAAGCTCATAGAATGCTTTTCACTAAAATACCGGAAAAAAAACAATATAAAACAGCTTTTCACAGCTTTACATTAAAAACTAAATTTCACAAAAGACTTGTAAATTTTTTTCACTAAAAAACTTATAAGAATACTTTTATTAAGAAGCTCATAAAAAGCTTTTCACTAAAAGGCTCTAAAGAAGCTTTTCACTAAAAAGCTCTTTAGAAGCTTTTCACTAAAAAGCTCTTACGAAGTTTTTCACTAAAAAAAAACTCTTAAAAAGCTTCACTTAAAAGCTCTTACTAAAATAAGCTTTTTACTAAAAAGCTCATTAGAAGTTTTTTACTAACAATTTTATAAGAAGCTTTTTAATTAAAAAGTTTATAAGAATATTTTCATTTAAAAACTCATAAGAAGCTTTTCACTTAAAAGCTCGGAAGAAGCTTTTAATAAGAAGCTTTTCACTTAAAAGCTTATAAGAAGCTTTTCACGAAAAAGCTCACTTTTTACTAAAAAAAAAACGTACAAAGAGTATTTTTACCCTTCCTCTACACAAAACCAATACCAACAACATTTTCCTTACTCAATTCCTAAATTATAAAGCATTTTAAAAGTCTTTAAAACTAAATAAAACTTTTATAAATAACTAATTTGTTAAACAAAAAATCTGCTCAAAATATTATACAAAACATAAAATAAAAAATCAATTTATTCTAAAGGGAATTTTAGATTTTACACTTCTGACATCTGGTTCATTAAAAAGATATTCATCATTTCAGCAGTAGCAGACGAATCGACTAACAAACATATCTTTTACAGAAACAGAATATTAAACAAAAACAAAACTGAAATCTACTAAAAATCTATCAGCACTCAAGCTACAGACAATCATTTAAATAAAAAAAAAAAAAAATAACTATGGGGAAGATCAAAAAAAATCCCACCCTCTTGTTTTCACTCTCTGTTAAAGTTCAAAATGATGAATTTCTTTTTCGTGTTCGTTGTTCTATTTCAATTTATGATGCAGATGTAGAAAATATCCATCCATCCATCCCGCCATTCTAATTTTGTTTTTGTTCACAAAGATTTCTAAAACTAGAATGAAAACTATTTTGTACAATGATGATGATGATGACGATAATGATTATGATGTTGTTGATACGGCAGCATTAGCAATGTGTTTCATTTCAAAAATGCATTTTTCTTTATGACACCTTCCTTTCACTCTCTCTTCACCACCCTGCCTGTCCTGCCTTAACCTTTTCATATTCTTACTTTTTCCAAGTTGATGATCTCTCTCGTTCGTGTGTGTGTGTGTCTGTGATTTTTTTTTTTTTTGTCATCAAAAATTCTTTCTTTCTTCACAATTTATGACATTTTCTATAATCGCATATTGTCACGTTATATTTAGTAGTTGGGGAGTTTAGGAAGAGCTACAACAATAGCAACAACAACAAATTTTTCTATATAGTTTTGTGACAGGTTTGTCACATTTATACACTAAAAAGTTTTATTGTTGTTTTTTGTTTTATAGTGAGAACCGTAAATAAATTGAACATGTGTAACGACAAAATGAATGTTCATTTACATGTGAATTTGAATCAGTGATTGGCTTAAGGAGATTATCACAAAGTATAAAGACATATCACCACCATCAAACTCTCTTTGAACTTTCCTATCTTTCTAAAGAATCTGTTTCTGAACTTTTTATTCTTACGTTCTCTGTACGGCTGCTCTCGTTCTCTGTCTTCTTTTCCTGCCGATCATTGATTTCAGTTTTAGTTTAATGATTTTTTTGTTTTTATTATTTTACTTACAGGAACGAAATAAATATAAATTCATATAAATAAGTGTAATAAAATTTGGTATTTATAACAATAAAAGCTGGAAAACAAACGTCAATGTGACATTACATCTAACAGTCATAAAGTTGTCAATATTATAAGTGAGACTTATCGTTTTGACAGCCTGTCTAATTTGCAAAATGAAATGCTAACTAAAAATGTCAATTACATTTTGACAGATTGTAAGCGTTCAGAAAAATTTGTAATTTTTTATAATAATTAATAAGTTCGTCTTTTGGCGAAAAGCTACAAAAGAAAACTTTTAATAGGAGAGTTGGGAATTATATAAAGCTTTACGGAACCGCAAAGTTTTTTTAAGCTTAAGTTTAACTTTATTGTAGATCAATAATTAGTCTTAATAGCCTTTTTGTAAAGTTTAATTAAGGCAGATGTAATCGGGACCGTTTGGGTCACTAATTAACTAAGTTGAGCCTTTTACGGAGCACCAACTTCATAAAGCAAATTTTCAGTCTAAAGACTCTAGTATGGACTTCAATATGGATTAGAGTCGGTACTATAGTATGGACTATAGTATAATCTATACACTGGACTATAGCCTAGTCTTTTTCTGTATTATACACTATTCATAGTCAGGCCCAAAGTCTTGTAAATAGTCTGGGCTATAGTCAAGTATATAGTCTAGGCTATAGTCTATAGTGAGGACCATAGTCTAGTCTTTATTCTGGACTATAGTCAAGACTATATTATTTACAGTAATGTAATATACAAGTTTGTGCTATATATTTTAGTCTATTATGTAGAATATAGTCTGAACCACAATCTAATCTGTTGTCTGGACTATAGTCTGATCTATCATGTACTACAGTTGGAATCTATAGTCTAGAATATAGTATAGTCTATAATTTGGAACATAGACTATAGTCAATTAGTCAAATAGTCAATAGTTTTTACTTTAATATAACCTATAGTCTGGACTATAGTTTAATATATATGCTAACCTATAATCTGAATTATAGTCGAATAAATAGTCAGAACTATAGTTAAGTCTAGTCTATAGTCTGTACTGTAGTGTAGTCTATAGTCTGGGCTATAGTCTAGTCTATAGTCAGGGCTAGAATATAGAATATTTTCTTTTTTATAGTATGGACTAGACTATAATCTAGTCTTTAGTCTATAGTCTGGTCTATAGTATAGTCCATAGCCTGGACTATAGTATGGTCTGGACTATAGTATAGTCTATAGTTTGGCCTATAGTATAGTCAATATTTTGGACTGTAGTATAATCTTTAGTTTGGACTATAGTATAGTCTATGGTCTGGACTATAGTATAGTCTGTATTCTGGACTATAGTATAGTCTATAGTCTGGACTATAGTATAGTCTATAGTCTGGACTATAGTATAGTCTATAATCTGGTCTATAGTATAGTCTGAAGTCTGGACTATAGTATAGTCTACAGTCTGGACTATAGTATAGTCTGAAGTCTGGACTATAGTATAGTCTACAGTCTGGACTATAGTATAGTCTATAGTCTGGACTATAGTATAGTCTATAGTCTGGTCAATAGTATAGTCTATAGTCTTTAGTCTTGACTATGGTCGAGTGTACAGTCTAGTCTAATATCCAGACTGTAGTCTATTCTATATTCTGGAATAACGTTTAATCTATAGTCTGGACTATAGTCTAGTTAATTTTCTCGACTATAATCGATTCTATATTCCGGACTATAGTATAGTCTATAGTCTTGACTATAGTCTAGTTTATAGCCTCGACTATGGTCTAGTGTATCGTCTAGTCTATGATCCGGACTGTGTTCTATTCTATAATCTGGACTAAAGTTTAATTTGTTTTGTAGTAATAACTATAGTCTAGGCTAAAGTATGAGCTATATTTTAGTCTGTAGTATGGACTATAGTCTATTCTATATTCTGGAATATAGACTATTTTATATTCTGAACTATAGTCTATTCTATAGTCTGAACTATAGCCTAGTCGATAGTCTCAACTATGGTCTAGTCTAAAGTCTGGACTATGGTGTAGGCTATAGTCTAGTCTATGTTCTAGTCTATTTGTTCTCTGAATTTGTCTAATTACATTAAAATTTTAATTAAATGCAGTTTCCATTGATTACTCATTAACCAATTGGCAAATGTCATTAACTCAGTGCCAATAACGACAAAAGAAAACTTCCTTAATTGTAATTTTGTTGCTTTCATTTTATTGTTTCTCTCTTCCAGCCAAAAACTACATTATATTGATTTAATTTTAATTAAGAAAAAAACAAATTTCATTTAATTGTTCAAATGATTCATGCACTCAAGTCAAAGGTTTCTTTTAGATTTTACATTAAAACGCACAATAAAAAAATCTCCATTTAATTTCCCCAACACAATAGACTAAATGCAATTTTATTTTGTAATTAATTATAAAAATACATTGAAAATGTAGTGAAAAACCAAAACTTATTTAAAGGGTTAAAAGATCATTATGACACACGCACACCAAACAAACATCTGCACAAAACAAATCGCATCTTTGCTGTTTTGCTTTAAAGAGATGCGTCACCCATTAAAATGTTAACCGGAGGGGACAGTATTTGTTTGTGTGTGGTATAATGGCTCTATAATTGACATTTTCTTTCTTAAGTTGCATAATAAATTGACTTTCTAATTTTCACTTAACTAAACACACAAGCACTTAATCACATACATTCAGTCGCTAACTCACGCACTCGTACTTTGTGCAGCTATCTTGAGCACTTAACCCTTTTAGACCTTAAAGAAATATATGCATATGTATGTACTTGTACATTTGTGTAAACAACTATGATTAATAGTTGTTAACATTTTCTTTTTAAAAACAACAACAATTTGAAATGGAACATAATGTTTAAATATGTTTTCCATCAGTATAACATTTTGCTAGAAATACATTCAAAACACAATTAAACGTAAATGACCACCTTTAAGTGATCTTGTTTAGAGAAAACTGTTTCAACGAAAAACAAAATTAAGTGATTGAAAATATTGTTGGATTTTTGCCAAAATTACTTAAAATAAATGTTAAAATTCAATTATTTACACACAAATTTATTATTTTTATTTATACTTATATGAAATTTTTTATGGATTATCAAAGTTTGCACTAGTATACCCTACTCTATGGTAATGGGAAGAGACTGAGACGTTTGAACAGACCAGAACTTAACTAAATCAAAAAATCTCGTATATAAACTATACTGTAGACTTCACATTAGACTAGATTATGGAATAGACTATAAACTAGACTATAGACTAGACTATAGACTAGACTATAGACTAGACTATAGACTAGACTATAGACTAGACTATAGACTAGACTATAGACTAGACTATAGACTAGACTATAGACTAGACTATAGACTAGACTATAGACTAGACTATAGACTAGACTATAGACTAGACTATAGACTAGACTATAGACTAGACTATAGACTAGACTATAGACTAGACTATAGACTAGACAATAGACTAGACTATAAACCATACACTAGACTATATTTAAAAAATTTTGCTTTAAAAAATTTTTTCATCCACTACATGTTTTCCTAATAATAAAATAATAAATATTCAGGAATTGTTACACATTTCCATATTAAAGTTGTAATTAAAATTAATAATGTTGAAACACAATTAAATAAACTGAATATACATACACACATATTACCAATTACACTTTATAATGTAAATTTTTTTAAGTTAAATTAGCAAAAAAAAAAAAATAAATATAAAATATGCCTAAATAGCACCTGCTCTAATGGATGGGATATTGTAATGACCAAAATGTAATGAACAACAGAGCCATAACAATAAACCGGCAATTGTTGGCTAAAAAATATACACAAGTTGTTCAGGAAATATATAACACAAGCCAACGTTAAAATTGTCAATGGAAAATAGTTGGACAGTCGTTAAGCTTAACGAATTATGGAAGAAAAATTTGGTGTAAAAAATGATCGCTTAAAAAATGAATATCGATTACAGACAATTTTCAATAAATTTTTCATTGCAAATTTTTAAATTTCCAAAAAATTTTCTTTTATTTTTATTTATTGAAAATTAATTACTTAAAAATGTTTTAATTAAAAATATATTCAATATTTAATGTCATCACCACTGTAATGTAATGCAATGCAAAGACAATGTAATATATTTGTTGTAATGCAGCTTTGTTGTTTGTTTTGTTAAAAATTTTGTTGTTTTTGGCAAGGTGCCACTATCGATTTAAAATGGTAATAAATAAATAAACTGAACGTGTAAACTTAAAGCCTCGCAAGTAGTTTTTAGGCTAAAACACATGTAAAAGGGATGTTGGAATAAAAATTAAAAAAAATATATATAAAACTACATTTGCTGTTGTAGTTAGTTGTACGAAAACATTTGGAAGGCTTGCCTAAATGCCAGCATGACTGCTGGACTATGTATATGCCTGCGAGACAAACTGAATATTTTTCATAATAAAACTACCAACGAGCAGGTGAAGTTAATAAATATTATACACTTTTGCCTTAGTTTAGCATACAAGCAGAATAAAAAAACATGTTTTTAAAAACACTGTTAAATGAAAATATAAATTGGAATAATGAACTTTTTTTATGTAAAAGAAAATTGAACGAATATGGAACATAAATGGTTTTTAATTATAAACGAAAATAAATAAAATGCAAGCAAATATAAAACATACTTTATACAGGAGAAATATACTCGTCCATTCGCTGAACTACCTCAGTAATGCATCAGTACACATTGAGGACAAATTTAGCATGACCTTATTTATTATTTATAAACATCACTTTTCTGCACATGAAGTGATTGCAACCAAAAATATTTCATTTTAATTTCCTTTTTCTTAACATTTGTGAAATATTTATACGCACGATATGAACTTGTTTGCTGCTGCAGAAAAATAGTTCAGCGGCATTAAAATTTAATAATTCACACTACAATCAGAGGAAAAGATGAGGAACAAGCATAGGAAGGAAAAAACGGATATACGAAGAAGCAAACGAACGAACGAGCTAAAGAAGCAACGAACTAAGTAACAAAATAATGAACTAAGTAACTAACTAACTATAGTCTATAGTCTAGTCGATAGTCTATTATATAATCTAGTCTATATTTTAGTCTGTAGTTTAGTCCATAATATAGTCTAATCTATAATCTAGTCTATAGTCTAATCTACAGTCTAATATATAGTCTAATCTATAGTCTAGTCTATAGTCTAGTCTATAGTCGAATCTATAGTCCAGTCTATAGTCCAGTCTATAGTCCAGTCTATAGTCTAATCAATAGTCTAATCTATAGTCTGGTCTATAGTCTAGATTATAGTCTAGTCTGTAATCTACATTATAGTCTATAGTCTAGTCTGTAGTCTAGTCTATAGTCTAGTCTGTAGTCTAGTCTATAGTCTAGTCTATAGTCTAGTCTATAGTCTAGTCTATAGTCTAGTCTATAGTCTAGTCTATAGTCTAGTCTATAGTCTAGTCTATAGTCTAGTCTATAGTCTAGTCTATAGTCTAGTCTATAGTCTAGTCTATAGTCTAGTCTATAGTCTAGTCTATAGTCTAGTCTATAGTCTAGTCCATAGTCTAGTCTATAGTCCGGATTAATTTAGTCTATAGTCTATAGTTTAGGGTACAGTTATGACTGCAGTCTAGTCTATAGTGTAGTCCATAGTCTAATCTATAGTTTAGTCTATAGTCTAGTCTATAGTCTAGTCTATAGTCTAGTCTATAGTCTAGTCTATAGTCTAGTCTATAGTCTAGTCTATAGTCTAGTCTATAGTCTAGTCTATAGTCTAGTCTATAGTCTAGTCTATAGTCTAGTCTATAGTCTAGTCTATAGTCTAGTCTATAGTCTAGTCTATAGTCTAGTCTATAGTCTAGTCTATAGTCTAGTCTATAGTCTAGTCTATAGTCCAGTATATAGTCTAGTCTATAGTCTAGTATATAGTCTAGTCTATAGTCTTGTCTATAGTCTAGTCTATAGACAAGTCTATAGTTCGGATCAATTTAGTCTATAGTCTAGTATGTACTATAGTCTGTAGTTTAGTATATAGTTATGACTATAGTCTAGCCTATAGTCTAGTCCATAGTCTAATCTATAGTATAATTTATAGTCTAATCTATAGTCTATAGTTGCCTATAGTCCAGTCTATGGTCTAGCCTATAGTCTATAGTCTAGTCTATAATCCAGTATATAGTATAGTCTATAGTCTAATATATAGTCTAGTCTATAGTCTGGTCTATAGTCTAGCCTATAGTCTGGTCTATAGTCAAGTCTATAGTTCGGATCAATTTAGTCTATAGTCTAGTATGTACTATAGTCTATAGTTTAGTGTATAGTTATGACTATAGTCTAGTCCATAGTCTAATCTATAGTCTATAGTTGTCTTTAGTCCAGTCTATAGTTGTCTATAGTCTAGGCTACAGTCAGGATCAGTTTAGTCTACAGTCTAGTATATAGTGGAGTCTATATTTTAATTTATAGTTTAGTCTGTAGTATAGTCTATAGTCTTGTCAAGTCTCTAGTCTAGTTTATTGTCTAGTCTATACTCTAGTCTGCTATTCACTCAATTGCCTACTATAGTCCGGTAAAGTCTGGTCTATAGTTATGTCTATAGTCTAGTGTTTAGTCTAATCTATAGTCTAGTCTAGAATTTTAGCGATTAAAACTCGTACTTCTAATCTAAACTAGAATCGCAATTAAAATTTTTACCAAAGAAAATCGAAATACCATTCGACTGTAAAAAATAAATATATAAACAAATAGTTTTATAATATAAATATTCAGTAATTATTTAGTAATCAATTCAATATGAATGAATTTAAATCATATTTTTTGAATGCAACATTTGTAATAGTATGTGTAAAGTTACAGCTATTGCTACTAACAGATGCAACAGCAATAAAATTGACAAAAATTGAATGCATTGTTTTCGATAAATCGTTTCTGAATTTCAAGACCTGTTACTTGAAGGTCTTGGGTCGCAATAAAATTGGTGCAAGCGTCTATGTGAGTCTGTTTAAAACACCAGTCGATAATATAAATGTGAGTTTTTTTTTGAGTTGCAGGATATAATTAAAGTTTTTTTTAATAAAATAAAACATTTTACAGATTAATTGTGGTTTCTATGTTAAAAGTTCTTCCCAAAAATATAATCCTTTTCTTTACAATAACACATTTAATTTTTGTAATTTTTTTAAAAATCCAAATCAACACATATTTTGGAAATTAGTGCTACAATTTGTTGGAGAACATTCGAACATCAATCATTCGTGTCCCTATAATGTAAGTGTTATTTCCAATATTTGGGGTCACAGACGATTAAGAACATATGGAAGAATTATTATTGAGAGTAAGATTTTCCAGTTTTGTTGTTGTTTTTGTGCTTGTGGCTAATGTTTTTATATAAGTTTTTAATTATTTTAATTTTTTTAACAATTTTTTTTCTCATTTTAAGCATGATCTCATTGTTAATAATTTAGTCATAACTATGGATTTGTTTAAATTTCTTCCATTTCCATCTGGTGATTATTTGATAAAATTTCGAGCTGGTGTTCTTAATGACTATAAAGGAGAAGTTTTGATTTATATGAATTTAAAATAATTTATAATTATCTTTATATTTTTATTAAATCAAGAAAAAAGAAAACAGAGGTAGATAAATATTCTTTGCAAATTTTGTCCACAAACTGGACCATGAGCTAAACTACAGCAAAATTTTAGAAATTCTTTACTTTTAACTCATATTTCTATTGTTTCCTTTACAGCATAATGAAGGATGTTGCTTCTGCTGACAAATGCAAAAAACACAATAGTTTAGAAATGTTAAAAAATAATTCTTGAAAAAGCAAAAGTCGTTGCCATATTTCTTTCATAAATAGTATGACAAACACAATAAGCCCTGACACACTTTTCTTTTCCACATTGTTATTTAACCACATTTTTTTTCGTTTTATATAAACGCACAAAGAAAAAACAGTGAACCTTTTCTGTAGGATATGAGCTTAGATACAAAGAAAAAATAATAAAATCCTTTAAATATATATACATATTTTTTTAAAGGATGTGACAAATGTCAGTTTTAACCTCAATTGCTGCGAAGAAAATATTTTTGTGAACATGATGCATAAATTACAACATAATCTAAGATGTAGTATGTTCAAGTCAATGGCCGGCCGAAACAAGACTAGACGTTAAAATCAAGCACACACTAGACTAAAGACTAGACTATAGACTAGACTATAGACTAGACTATAGACTAGACTATAGACTAGACTATAGACTAGACTATAGACTAGACTATAGACTAGGCTATAG
>NC_060954.1:55473606-55475294 GCF_022045245.1 Lucilia cuprina
CTAGTCTATAGTCTAGTCTATAGTCTAGTCTATAGTCTAGTCTATAGTCTAGTCTATAGTCTAGTCTATAGTCTAGTCTATAGTCTAGTCTATAGTCTAATCTATATATAACTATAGTCTAGTCTATAGTTATATATAGACATTATAGGTACATTATAGACTAAAAACCAGTCTAAACTTTAGGCTTTACACCAGAGTTGGCTTTAGTCTAAAGAGTAGTCTGCTACGCTATATTTTATACTATAGTATTCATATCAGACAAAAGTACTTTTGCGTCCCATTGATCAACTCAACTACAGCCATACAATTAAAGTATCAAATGACAATGTTGCAGTTGGTGCGAAATGTTGTTGGCAATACAACAACAATATTTAAACATTTAACATTTGCTTTTTTTTTTTAGAAAATTTAATTTATTAAACAATTTGTAGCTGGTTCCATATGTTGTTATTTTTGTTTGGTTATTTGGCAATATTTTCGTTATTATTGTTGATGTTGTTTAAATTTGACAGTAAGTGGGCAGTGACAGTTTGTTTCCATATGAATACAAAACTCTGTAATACATGTATAAACAATGTTACTTGAAAATAAAAACTACAAATTTAAGAGTCTGAATATATATTTTTTTTAAGTATTTTTCTACAATTTAAGTGTCAAAAACTTGTTTACTTCTTAACAAGGATTTATTAAGATTTTTTTCTTTAAATTTTCATACGAATTTTTTTTTGCAAATAATATTCATTGATAGTTTGCTGATGTAGTTGTTATATGTTAAGCTCTATTTTTAAGTAGTTTTTATTGTTGTTTGTCTATTTCTATTTTTGACAGTTTTTTTTGTTGACAGTATCTGAAGATTTACAATGACAACAACTACGTTAAGTTTAGGAGAAAAAAGTTGTTTATTTCGCAAAGTTTATTTATTCTAGTAGTTGTTAGTTTTTTGGTTTAGTGGTTTTATAGTTTATGAATGAATTTTTATTGTTATAATGAAAAGTTGTTTTGGCTTCGTTTTGCCTTTTTTTGGGGGGCAAAATAAAGAGTTAGTGGCAAAAGAGCAGAGAAAGATGACAACTAAGATTAGTTGATGAAATTAGTTTTACTACGAAATTTTTGGCAGTTTTCTTTTATCGCTTTTATGAATGGAGCAGAATGAAAAACTTTTTTAAGTTTTAAATGGGTTAGATTTTATTATACTTCGCTCATAAAGAACTTTATTAAGTTTATCAAAAATTTTGGCAACATATTTATGTTAAATTAGCATAAAATCAATTTATATTGAGAGCATTAGAATCAAAAGTTTTCAAAATTTTATTTGTTTTTCTTGGGGTGTGGTGATTTTAATACAAAAGTTGAAAAAGAATAGATTTCAAAAGGTTTTATAGTTTTTGTATGTATTTTACTCCAGGATATTTTTGTCAAATATACCTTTGTTTTTTTCTAATGTCGGAACTATATGTTTTTTATTCTGCTTAGTCTTTAGTTTATTTTCTAATCTTTATAAAGTCTAGTTCATATCCTAATATACAGTATATCTATAATCAAGTCTACAATCCAGTCTATAGTCTAGTCTATAGCCTAGCCTGTACTCTAGTCTATAGTCTAGTCTATAGTCTAGTCTATAGTCTAGTCTATAGTCTAGTCTATAGTCTAGTCTATAGTCTAGTCTATAGTCTAGTCTATAGTCTAGT
>NC_060954.1:55475394-55481748 GCF_022045245.1 Lucilia cuprina
AGACTATAGACTAGACTATAGACTAGACTATAGACTAGACTATAGACTAGACTATAGACTAGACTATAAACTAGACTATAGACTTGACTATAGACTTGACTATAGACTTGACTATAGACTTGACTAGACTATAGACTAGACTATAGACTAGACTACAGACTAGACTATAGACTAGTCAACAGACTTGACTATAGACTAGACTACAGACTAGACTATAGACTAGTCAACAGACTTGACTATAGACTAGACAACAGACTTGACGATAGACTAGACTATTGTTTAGTTTATGGCCTCCGATGTCAATGTTAGGTACATATAGCAGAAAGTACTTATTTGCACAAAAAATAGTACTATTTTTTATTTTCATTATCCATCCCTGGATCATTAGTATAAATTTCATTAAAGTTTTTTGCGACGTATAGAACAACAAATTCCTGTTTTTTTATTTTTTTTTTCAAACATTTTGCACAATTTTAGCAGACAGATGGACGTTTAAATTTACCGACAAAATACGCACACATTTGTTGGTTCATAGAAACGGCCACAACAAGGGACAGACAAACAAACACAAAATCTCTAGACTTTATGTCTTGTAAAGTTTTTTTTTCTTAATATTTAATATTATTTTTAACTATTTGTATGACTTGCTACAAAAAAAAAACTCGAAATTTAAACAAAACTTAGACAAGTCATAAATATGGCAATATTAATAATGTTTTAAGAGAAATATGGCAAGTTTGAATATTAAACCCTACAGATGTAAGAACAGACAGACAGATTATTTAACATGTTCTATAAGAAGTCATAGTTATCCAAAAGAACTTATCTAAAAGCGAAAATATATGATTTAAAATACGACAATAGGAATGAATAGCCTTAAAGGAACTGCTTATATATATACTAAGTCCACATGTTTCCTAGTTAGTAAAAAGAGTAATTGAAGTTGGTGTTTTTAAAGAATCTTACAAAGAACTTCTAAAGAAGTACAATATATGTCATTACTTATACATGTAGTGTTAAAAATATCAGACCCTAAAAAGTATTAATTTCCTTGTGTCCGAAGTTAGTTTCTTGTGAAAAAGACATACCAACGATATTGTAGAGCACAAATTTACAAAATCTCAAAAGTTGTAAAAATTTAAATTTCTTAAAACACAAAATCTAGTATTAACGCTTAAAACGTATTTAGGCGTATAATTTATCGTGTTCCATAACTGTGTTAAAAGTTTTTTCTTCAGTTTTTCTGCAATTTTTTTTTTTTTTTTTTTGAAAAATATAAAATTTTTTTTGTGCAAAAATATTTGATATAAATGTCATTTTTATGCATTGATATGTTTGAAAAAATCTGCTACGACAACTAGTTCATCTGGAAAAATGTTGAGTGTTTGTTGAAGTTGTTTCTGTTGTTGTTGTCGCTGTGAAAAGGTGCAGCCATTGGAGTGCAGGCAGCCCCGATCATATGGAGTATAATTTAACAGTCACACACATGCTTGATAAAAATCTATTAAATATTTATTTGATTTTTCCACACATGAGTTTGAGAGGCGGCAGGACGGTGGGTCAGAAGATAGAAATTTATACATATTTCTTTTGAAATTTAGGGAAATGTAGGTCACATAACAACTTCTTCAGATCTGGAGCAAATTGATATATAAAAAGAAAACTTTAAATTCTGTTCTAGTTCTTCTCTAGTCCTGTCCTTGTTCTGTTCAAATTCTGCTCAAGTTCTGATCAAATTCTGTTCAAGTTCTGTTCTAGTTCTGCTCTAGTTCAGTTCTAGTTCTGTTCTAGTTCTGTTCTAGTTCTGTTCTAGTTCTGTTCTAGTTCTGTTCTAGTTCTGTTCTAGTTCTGTTCTAGTTCTGTTCTAGTTCTGTTCTAGTTCTGTTCTAGTTCTGTTCTAGTTCTGTTCTAGTTCTGTTCTAGTTCTGTTCTAGTTCTGTTCTAGTTCTGTTCTAGTTCTGTTCTAGTTCTATTCTAGTTCTGTTCTTGTTCCAGATAAATCTTGTTTCATCTAATCGACAGCAAATTTTATTAGAAACCTATTGTGATCGATTTTAATTTTTTGCTCCACTGTTTGCAAGCAGCCAAATTGTTTTTGCAGCTCTTAAAAATATCCAAACATACATATAAACAAACATATCTATTTATTTTCCCATTTGTGACATGGAAAAAATATAAATTTTTATTTTATACAAGTGTGTCTCACAAGTATAAAGATAAATTTTTATTTCAATTGACATTTTAATCTAAATTCATTGAATTTAGAGAGAACGGAATTATGTATAATAAGAAAAAAAAAATAAATTAAATTTATATTTTTCACCAGTTTAAATTTAATAAATTTGCACTTATTTGAAATTCATTTGTTTCCCTAATTCGAATAATTTCAGACAACTTGATATTAAGGAATGCGAAGATGATGATAAGGATGATTTGCATGCGAACGCATTTGTGCCTCCCACCAATTATATAAAAATTTCTCAAGGAAAAATACAATTAGTACATCAGCCGCCAACGCCAGCATCAACGCCCTCTACACTGCTGCCACCACCACCACCATCCTCACCTCCCCCACCCTTAAACAGTCAGTATATATGCAATGGTTTAGAATCTCCCAATGATAAGGTAAGTTTTGAAATTCATTATTTTAATTTAACAATTTCATTATATGGCTTTTATAAATTTGGTTAAATTGGCAATATTGTGGTTAAAATGGTTTCAACTAAAAATTACTAGAATTTAGTTTTAAGTCATAGATTCTATATAATGTAGCTTTTTAGTTGCAATTTGTGTATTTAAGATTCATTTAGGTTTTCTTTTTTGTGATCCAGCAAATCCTTTTAGAATTCATTTTCCTTTGTATAAGTAGTGGTTGTGGTTTATTTGGTATATAATTGAAATTTAATTAAAAATTATGAGTTTCTGAAAGCACTGTTCGTTGGTAATTCTGTATGTAATATTAAGGGTATTCACTGTTAATCATATTTTTGCTATAGTTTAACCCTGTTTCCACACCTTTAGCATTTAGATAAACTTTATTTGCTTTTTGTTCTCAAAATTATCTGATATTATTTCTTATTCCTATATAGTTTAAATTAAATATTAACAGGAATTTAAACCTATAATTTACTTTGAGACTTAAATATCTTTCAATGTTCTTACAAAAACTCCAAATTCCTCCCACTATATTTTTACACGTATTTTTAAAATCTCTAATCCTTTTTAAAATATTTCTCAAGTATCGCGAAAAATGAGAAAAAAAAACATCGCAGTAACTCACTAAAAATTTTTGCTAATAACAATTAAAACTGCAACAGCAACAAAAGGAACAACAAAACATGAAATTAAACAAACAACAAGTAAACACTATAAATTTCTTTAACGTTCATTGAACTTTTGTATTTAAGCTGCTGTTCAAACAGAGAGACGTTGTTGCTTGTTGCAACTGCTACTGAAATTCACAATAACCCAACAAACACAACGTTCAATGTTTAAGAAAAATGTATAAAAATTTTCTCAGATTAGAATTCAAAGAGAAGTGAACTGGAACAGAACTTGAACTGAACTAGAACTGAACTGGAACAGAACTAGAACTAAACTAGAACTGAACTAGAACTGAACTAGAACTGAACTAGAACTGAACTAGAAATGAACTAGAACTGAACTAGAACTGAACTAGAACTGAACTAGAACTGAACTAGAACTGAACTAGAACTGAACTAGAACTAAACTAGAACTGAACTAGAACTGAACTAGAACTGAACTAGAACTGAACTAGAACTGAACTAGAACTGAACTAGAACTGAACTAGAACTGAACTAGAACTGAACTAGAACTGAACTAGAACTGAACTAGAACTGAACTAGAACTGAACTAGAACTGAACTAGAACTGAACTAGAACTGAACTAGAACTGAACTAGAACTGAACTAGAACTGAACTAGAACTGAACTAGAACTGAACTAGAACAGAACTAGAACTGTACTAGAACTGAACTAGAACTGAACTAGAACTGAACTAGAACAGAACTAGAACTGAACTAGAACTGAACTAGAACTGAACTAGAACAGAACTAAAACTGTACAAGAACTCAACAAGAACTGAACTAGAACTGAACTAGAACTGAACTAGAACTGAACTAGAACTGAACTAGAACTGAACTAGAACTGAACTAGAACTGAACTAGAACTGAACTAGAACTGAACTAGAACTAAACTAGAACTGAACTAGAACTAAACTAGAACTGAACTAGAACTGAACAAGAACTGAACAAGAACTGAACTAGAACTGAACTAGAACTGAACTAGAACTAGAACTGAACTAGAACTGAACTAGAACTGAACTAGAACTGAAATAGAACTAGCACTGAACTAGCACTGAACTAGAACTGAACTAGAACTGAACTAGAACTGAACTAAAACTGAACTAAAACTGAACTTGAACTGAACTAGAACTGAACTAGAACTGAAATAGAACAGAACTTAAACTAAAAACAATATGTTTGTTGGTCAATTTGTGTGAGTAAGTATGTTCATAATTGCTACCATGTGTGTATGTGTGTATGTGACATGTTGGCGGCTTCAAGTAGCAATAGTCACAGCAACAGTCAAACTACGCATTTTTTTGTTCTCACAAAACTGAAAGAAAAAAACGAACAAAAACTGAAACAGAGAACGTGATTGCACTTTTCAGGGTGCCAGTGCCATACAAACAAATGAAAGAACAAATAACAAAAAAACAGAAACAAACATCCAACAGAAAAACTAACAGATGAAGTTTACAACAATTTATTGCTGCACACAAAAACACTCACAGATACAACTGTGCAGATAGTTATGCTACATACACACATACATTATGTTGCAAGGCAACATTTATTGTCGTTAACTATTGTTGCTACTTTTGCTGAATGTTTGAGTTGTGTTTTTTTTTTATTGTTCGTTTACTATTTACTGTATGGCAAAAAGAACGTTGACAATTTACACAGTCAAATGGCAAACAACAGAACTAGCATTCAGCAGCACTGTGAAAACAGTAGAAACTGCTGCAGCAACCGGCAACAAGCAGACATCTGAGCACAACACGATTTCAACATTATTAAGTGAGACGACATGTTTGGGCATTGCACGTACTTTTTTATTTCTTATTATTATTATTTTTTCATAACCTAGTCCCTCTACCCTGATTCTTCCTTTTAGTTGCAACAGAATTATAAAGGAAGAATTTAATTGTTGTAAATAATTTTCACAAATACTACATAAGAGGCTTTTTGTTGTGGGAAAATTTCAAGGAGTTGAAAGGAAATTATATAGACAATTTGCTGGTAATTGTTGAAATGTTTAGATTCTTAAATGTTTGAAAAAACATTTACTTGGAATTCCTCTCATAGTATACTAGGTAAAGCATAAGGTAATTAGTTCTCATGTGCAAAATGTTGGCATCTAAACTTTCTGTATTCGATTTATACTTCTGTATTCAGTTAAAGTTTTAAATATTCAACTAAAAATCATTTAAAGTACTGTCTTTAAAACAAAACTAAATCAAATAAAACCTGTAGCATACATATGACTAGAATATAGATACAAATATAATAACAAAACCAACAACAATACAACTTAAAGTCATTGTAACTCTTTTACAGAAAATAAAACTGAAAAGAAAACGAAACGAAATCTAAAAAAATAAAAGCAAAGAAAACATAACAAAACTGCAACAGACAATAGAATCTTTTCAAAAGTAAAGAGCTTTTTGTAATTTCGTTTACATTTTATTTTAACAGGATATTGCAAATGCATTATTACACACAGAGATACATGCATACATACATGTGCATTTAGCAACAACATACACTGCCATTTGCTAAACCTGGTGTAATATAAGAACAACGTTTCTAAATTTTACCCATAAATCTACTCATGCGTGATTTAAAGACATTTGTTGTATTTTTATTATTCTCAATTTTACAAATTCAATTTCTTTTAAGCGCAAGTGTATCGCAAGCTACAAAACACTTGCTGCTGCCTGTTGTTATGCTTTTAATGTAAACGAATTTGTTGCCCTACACTATACAAATATGATTCACAGCTCTACTCGAAAATATGTACTTGATCAGAACCACGACAGAACTAGAATAGAATTAGAAAAGAACTAGAACAGAACTAGAACAGAACTAAAACAAAACTAGAACAGAACTAGAACACAACTATAACAGTACTAGAACAGAACTAGATCATAACTTGAACAAAATTAGAACAGAACTAGAACAGAACTAGAACAGAACTAGAACAGAACTAGAACAGAACTAGAACAGAACAGAACAGAACAGAACTAGAACAGAACTAGAACAGAACTAGAA
>NC_060954.1:55481848-55483932 GCF_022045245.1 Lucilia cuprina
TTCTGTTCTAGTTCTGTTCTAGTTCTGTTCTAGTTCTGTTCTAGTTCTGTTCTAGTTCTGTTCTAGTTCTGTTCTAGTTCTGTTCTAGTTGTGTTCTAATTCTGTTCTAGTTCTGTTCCACTTCTGTTCTAGTTCTTTTATAGTTCTGTTTTAGTTCTGTTCCACTTCTGTTTTAATTCTGTTCTAGTTCGGCTTCATAGTTGGCCACTTTAAGCATTTCTGGTCATTAAAATTTCTTTTTATCTGACAGTCTCATTATTATTTGTTTATGATGACAGTTGAACAAAACACAAGAAATATTCCATCCATTGACCACTAAGTACAACATGGACAAAATGTCACATGATGTCAATAATGTTCGTTCAATCGAACAAGATTAGAAAAAAACACTTAAAGAAAATTTTGATAGTAATAAAAACAAAAAATGTCTTAGAACTGTTATTTACACAAAAGCAAAACAAACAATATCTTACAGATATGCAGATACATACAAACAACTTATTAACTTTATTAGGTTTGTGTGTATTATTGTTATTATTTTTATTTTATTACTATTTATTTATTTTTATTTAATAAATACTCACATTATTAACTTTTTCCTGCAATCTTAGTAGAGCCGCTTCAAGTTCTACAATCCGATGCTCAAGTTTATCCTGTTTTTATTGATTCGAACAAATTTTCGAATAATTTTTTTGTTTGTGTCAAAAGAAAACCAAAAGTAGAAAAAGGAAAAACAAAAAATGAAAATCAACTTAAAATTTGTTTATGTTTTTAACACAACTCTAAATAAACAGACAAAAAAAGCGAGAAAATCTATAATGAAATGATTTGTGGCGTGTATGGATGGATGATGTGTATCTATGGGTTGTGACTTACACCAATTTATGAAGGTGAACTGAAATTGTAAGTGCATTGCTATAAGAACTGTAAGGGGTTATGAAGTAAAATAAGCAGTTTTCTAATTAATTGTTTTTAATAAGAAAATATATGGTTAAGAAGCATAAATTATAACTAAATAAGTAAAATTTTAAATAAAAGTAAGGAAAAAGTTCGATTTTTAAAACTTAAACTTGTTACGAGGTCTACTTTAGATAGAGGAATTTGATACAGATTTCTATAAGAACCACTAAATATATAATTACTTCTTGGCAACTCCTTCCATTTACAGGAATGTTTTTTAAATTTGTTACAAAAAAGCTTAAAAAAGTACTTAATACTAAATAACTACAACTGAATTTAATTACCCATTTTAATTTCTTAACAATTAAATCATTATCTATGTTCTTTAAATAAAAAAGTCTTTGTTTTTCAAATAAAACATTAAAAGCTTTTCTTTTATCACTTAAAAGTTTTTTCTCTTAAAAGCCTTTCAGTAAAATTAAAATAATGTTTATGCCAGATCCATTTATAGTTTTACGCTGTTTAAACAATTGAAAAAATTTTAAAGCTTGATTAACCAAATAAACTACAACAATAGTCATGTAAAATGTATTTGTACTTATTGTTGTTGCTGTTAATGCTACTGCTTGCTGCTGTAATGCTTTTAAGTATTTTAGCATCTTGTAAATTAAAGTCGGCTTGAAAGAACTTTTTTATTTTATTTATTTATTTATTTGAATAGAGAAGAAGACACGACGACTTGCCATATCAATTTCAAAAGATTGTATTTTCTTCTATTTTGAGAAAGAAATAATTGCGCGTTGAAGTGTTCTTTACATGAAAATCGTTAAATGTCTGTAGATTGAATAAGTGGAGACGACTGGAGATGAGCCTATAGGTAGGAATGGGTAAAATGTCTTCAGTTCTAGTTCAGTTGTAGTTCAGTTCTAGTTCCATTCTAGTTCAGTTTTAGTTCAGTTCTAGTTCTAGTTCTGTTCTGGTTCAGTTCTAGTTCAGTTCCAGTTCAGTTCTAGTTCAGTTCTAGTTCAGTTCTAGTTCAGTTCTAGTTCAGTTCTAGTTCAGTTCTAGTACAGTTCCAGTTCAATTCTAGTTCAGTTCTAGTTCAGTTCTAGTTCAATTCTAGTTCAGTTCTAGTTCAGTTCTAGTTCTGTTCTAGTTCAGTTCTAGTTCAGTTCTAGTTCAGT
>NC_060954.1:55484032-55488564 GCF_022045245.1 Lucilia cuprina
ACAGAACTAGAACAGAACTAGAACAGAACAGAACTAGAACAGAACTAGAACAGAACAGAACAGAACAGAACTAGAACAGAACTAGAACAGAACTAGAACAGAACTAGACAGAACTAGAACAGAACTAGAACAGAACTAGAACAGAACTAGAACAGAACTACAACAGAACTACAACAGAACTAGAACAGAACTGGAACAGAACAGTTTTATTTTAACTTGATAAAAGTTTATGTTTTTAGTGTTCAGTTGGTCACATCATTTCCTCCAACCGAATAGGAGCCTTAAAATATTGTTCATTTCCCTAAGACATGTGCTGGAAATTGCTAAAAATGTTTAGACATTTAGATGTTTAATGTATGGTTTTATGTACTTATATTTGGTTGTCCACATACAGTGGAACAAAAAATTATACGTGCAAAATAATAATAAAAACAATGAAGTTTAACTTGTAAATATGAAATAATTTGCCTTATAAGTAATAATATTTTGCTTAAATCTTAAAAATCTATACGCAACATTTTTGTTTGACACTGTATGTTTATATGCGAATAAATAAGTGTCTCTATGGTGTCTTCTTATAAATGGCATAAACATTTTCACTTAACACCCAACAGTAAACAGCAAAATATTAAGAGAACAAAATTCAGAATAAAAGAAACATTCGCTTATACATAAGTATAATGTTGTAGTCGTAATCTGAAAAAATGTTGCTGAGTCAACTTAAGTTTCCGCCAGGCATATACCATTTCCCCACATACATACACATACACGCACGCTTACTTTAAGTAAACAGTTGTATACATGTTAGCGATATTTATAAATAAAAAACATATATATTATCAACTTCCCTGCAATAATGTCCGTTCTGTAATACAACACTTTCGTTTGACCGTCTTAAATGTTTTTAGGGTTTTTGTCTGTCTTTCTGTTCATATGATGACTGCTTAAATATCTTTGCTTTACAAGCAAATTCCAACCAACTTGTTATATGTTATTGTATCACTTTTCTCTTTCAAATGTCAAACTTTTTTGAACTTATAGTTTTAATTCGACTTTTCGACTTTTTGCATTTAGGTAAAAATCGACTTTTTGTATTTAGTTAAAAGTCAACTTTTCGACTTTTCAACTTTTTGCATTTTATTCAAAGTCGATTTTTCGACTTTTTTTAGTTAGTTAAAAGTCGACTTTTCGACTTGTAGTGTTTTGTAAATAGTCGACTTTTCGACTTTTTGATTTTTTTGACTATATTTCGATTTTTTCGACTTTTTCCGACTTTTTGACTATTTTCGACTATTTTCGACTTTTTTGACTTTCGAGTATTTTAGACTTGTCGATGATTTTCGACTTTTTTCGATTTTCAACTATTTTCGACTGTTTGACTATTTTTGTATTTTTTCGACTTTTTAACTATTTTTGACTTTTTCCGACTTTTCGACTATTTTCGACTTTTTCCGACTTTCTGACTTTTTTTCGAATTTTTACGACTTTTTGACTATTTTTACTTTTTCCAACTTTTCGACTTTTTCCGACTATTTTCGACTCTTTTCGGCTTTTTCCGATTTTTCTACTTTGGGCGGTAGTCAAGTTATCGACTTTTTTGGAACAAAATAGCCGACTTCGACTTTTTTCGACAACAAGTCGATTGTTCGATTATTCGAAAGTCGAATTATAGAACCCTAGTATTAGTAATTTATAACATTTACAGTTGATCCTACATCATTATTATACATATTCAAAACAAGTAGCTAGTCTCTTAGCATTCTTTGAATGATGTACAAAATCATAATTTTGTTACAGACACTCTAAACTGCCGGGTATATGAAAGTAAAAATATGTTACTCTGTATGTTTGCATAATTCTTTTAATACCCCCAACTAAACATTCACTTATGTTGGAGCTTAATATTTAAATCCCAATTACTTGTAGTTAAAATAGTAGAAAAACAACAAAAATATTTACTTTTTTTTGTAACAACATTAAGTATTGCTCGGACTCAAACAGGAATTTGTGGGTGGGGTTGCTTGGTTTATCTTCCCTTCAGAAATCATTTCATTAGGAAGCAATTTTTTTCTATCTTTGTTTTGGTTGTCTACGGTTGTAATGTTTTCGTAAGTATTAAAACAGGACATTAATCCTGTTGATGGTTTTACTCCCACTCTTTGCATGATTGCAGCTAAAATAACATTTCTTTGGGTATTTTAATGTCACTTGTAAGTTATGCTTTTCATTCTAGAGTTTTTATTTTTTGGCAAAAAAAAGGGGTTGATTTTGGGAACTATTTACCGGACAGAGTTGGGATTGAGTTATTATTAAGATTTATATCAACATGTTGATCACAACTCGACTAAAACTGATCCTCATATTACCTTAAACTGAACTAGAACTGAACGAGAATTGAACTAGAACTGAACTAGAACTGAACTAGAACTGAGCTAGAACTGAACTAGAACTGAACTAGAACTGAACTAGAACTGAACTAGAACTGAACTAGAACTGAACTAGAACTGAACTAGAACTGAACTAGAACTGAACTAGAACTGAACTAGAACTGAACTAGAACTGAACTAGAACTGAACTAGAACTGAACTAGAACTGAACTAGAACTGAACTAGAAGTGAACTAGAAATGAACTAGAACTGAACTAAAACTGAACTAAAACTAAACTAGAACTGAACAAGAACTGAACTAGAACTGAATTAAAACTGAACTAGAACTGAACTTTAACTGAACTAGAACTGAAGTAAGAACTGAACTAGAACTGAACTAGAACTGAACTAGAACTGAACTAGAACTGAACTAGAACTGAACTAGAACTGAACTAGAACTGAACTAGAACTGAACTAGAACTGAACTAGAACTGAACTAGAACTGAACTAGAACTGAACTAGAACTGAACTAGAACTGAACTAGAACTGAACTAGAACTGAACTAGAACTGAACTAGAACTGAACTAGAACTGAACTAGAACTGAACTAGAACTGAACTAGAACTGAACTAGAACTGAACTGGAACTGAACTAGAACTAAACTTGAACTAAACTAGAACTGAACTGAAACTACCCAAAATTGATGCAGAACTGAACTGATTTTTATAATTTTTAAACTTTCCCAATTTCCATCTCTGCATTGCGTATTTATGACATTTTTAGTTCTTTACAAGACTTTTTCTTCTTCTTTAACCATATTTTCATTCAATCCAATATACAATGTTTATGCTTTAATGACCGATTTGTGGTTTATTCCATTAATACTTTTCGTTTTCAAACACGAAATAATACTTTACTCCAAAAGTACTGCAACCCTAGAATTCACTGCTATTAAGTAGTGACAAGAATACGGTGAAAACATTAGAAAAACCTTTAAGTAAAAGAGGATGGTGGAGGCCGAAGAATTTGTACTGTCTGTTGTTATAGATCTTTTCTTCAATTGCTGTAATGAGTCGTTGGTAAGTTTTGTATGTTAGAAGTTGGATATGTTTTATTTTTGTGCAAAGTTTGCAGAGATACATAATTAAATTGTATTAAATGTGGAATAATATGTTTGTAATCACTTACATGTAAACACATGTGATTTTTAGGGCAAAAATGTAAGTGTATAAAGATAATTGATGAATTAAGAAGATAAGGTCCAAATTAATTTCACAGTTTTAATGTACTAAAAGAAAAAGTTATTTTCTTCATAAAGATAATTTATATTTTTAATGACTTAAGCAAAGTTTTGTAAGGAAGTGTTTTTTGAATTCGATTTCGTCTACAAAAAAGTAAAAATATTTTAAAGCTAATTTCGGTTGAAAAAAATATTTAGGTATAAAATGTAAACTATAAAATTGTTTATATTACTCCCCTACTTATTTTGATAGCAATTTTATCTAGTTAACCTCATCATTTAATTTCCGTTACAATTATTTATTTGACAGAAATTGTTCCCCAAAGAGAAAGAACTCTAAAAAGTGTCAATAGAAAAGGACACCCTTTATATTTATTGATTTTTTCTCATTCATTTTAGTTTAACACTGATTTTCCATTTAACACTTTCTCTGTTCTATGGTTAATCTTAAATCTATTGAAACTTTTTTACAACTTTGTAATCATTTGAAATTCTGTAGATAAGTTAAAAACAACCTTATTTATAAATAGAAATTTTTGGCTCTAACTGGCAAAATATATAAAGTAAATAATCTTTTTTACTTTCTATTGAATTTATGGCATTAAAAAATACTCTACTTATTGTTGTTCATGAATGAACAGAAATAAAATAAAAACTCACACTCTATTATTAATAATAAAACTTTAGCCAAACAAAAAGGCTAAATAGTGAAAGAGCAAAGTAAAATCGAAATTTAAGCCAACAAAATTTTGCTATTTATCCAAGACAAGATTTTAAGCCAAATGCGTAAAATTTATTAAGCATTTTCGGCTTTTTTTGGTCGTTTATTTATTTCATAGCTTCCTTTCATTTGAACTAAATAAGTATCTAAAGGAATTTGGATGGCATACAAGAAATAATTCTACATAAGAGTTACTATAAGATATA
>NC_060954.1:55488664-55490612 GCF_022045245.1 Lucilia cuprina
TTCAGTTCTAGTTCAGTTCTAGTTCAGTTCTAGTTCAGTTCTAGTTCAGTTCTAGTTCAGTTCTAGTTCAGTTCTAGTTCAGTTCTAGTTCTAGTTCAGTTCTAGTACTGTGCTAGTTTTAGTCCTGTTCTAGTTCAGTTCTAGTTCAGTTCTAGTTCAGTTCTAGTTCTGTGCTAGTTTTAGTCCTGTTCTAGTTTTTTTCTAGTTCTGTTTTAGTTATGTTCTAGTTCTATTCTAGTTCTGTTCTAGTTCTGTTCTAGTTATGTTCTAGTTCTGTTCTAGTTCTGTTCTAGTTCTGTTCTAGTTCTGTTCTAGTTCTGTTCTAGTTCTGTTCTAGTTCTGTTCTAGTTCTGTTCTAGTTCTGTTCTAGTTCTTTTCTAGTTCTGTTCTAGTTCTGTTCTAGTTCTGTTCTAGTTCTGTTCTAGTTCTGTTCTAGTTCTGTTCCGGTTCTGTTCTAGTTCTGTTCTAGTTCTGTTCTAGTTCTGTTCTAGTTCTGTTCTAGTTCTGTTCTAGTTCTGTTCTAGTTCTGTTCTAGTTCTGTTTTAGTTCTGTTCTAGTTCTGTTCTAGTTCTGTTCTAGTTCTGGTCTAGTTCTTTTCTATTTTATTTTCATACATCTTATTCCTTATTTAATATGAAATGGTGTTCTCCTTTGTATACTAAATCTCTCTATGTTCAATGTGTATGTGTGTGTGTTTAGTAATTGTCGGATAATGTTAAATTCCTATACATTCTATGATAAAAATATACACAATCTAAATATGTAGATACTGGGATCTATTTACTGCCAGTAGTAGTAGTAGTTAGTAGATATTGTGCTGTTCAATGGCTTGAAATTGAATTCATTTCGGTATAAACATTTTTTTTGTTTTTTTTTTGGGATAGTGGGAGTAGACACAAGCATACCATTAACTTTGTTCATCAAAAACGTTTGTTTTATTTTTTTCACACTGCGTTAATATAACGACAAGGCAGTATATTACAAATACAAAATCCAGAACGTGCTACTCTATGGCGGTGGTTTTCAATATTCTTCTTACTTACTTACTTAGTTCCTGGGTTATTATCAGTATTTTTCCAGTATTTATTCGTTCTTATACAATAATTTTTTGTTGCTGTTGTTGCTTTGTCTTTGAAAGTCTGTAAGTAATGATTATCTCCTTTAAGTTCTTTACTCCCAAACATTAAGTCCTTTTTATGGGATTTTTATTTTCTTTTCATCGTTTGTTGTTTCCTTCTTATTGAAATAAATAAAATGGAATTCCTTTTTATTAATATTTCGTCTTGTGTATAGATTTGAAACAATATTTCCGCTTCATTGCTAAATGTGCCATAAATGACACGTTCCAGTGATTTCCGGTCACTTAAAAAAAATGAATTTCTTTTCTCTTTTCAATTAAATATAAATATTTTTAATAAATGCTCATTCCTTACAGAATCACACTTAGTAATCCAACCAAAAAATAGTGCAGTTATCATTAAGACTCAATATAAGAGCGATAACAATTTTACTAATGTTTAATACCCCAATATAATTTAATAACGAAAAGGGAGTAGGAGGTGAATGTTATATTGAGGGATGTTGTAAGACCAATGTATTTTGGTGATTTTTTTGCAGGACATTGTTGCATGGCGTTGATAATAATTTTATTAATTGTTTTTCTTTTCTGCTCTAACCAAGAAGATCTGTTTTGGATGTCTTTGAACAAAAAGACATGATTAAGCAATTTATTTCCAAAATAATTGCCTCTGGTATAGAATTTGTTGAAGTAATTGTATATTTTTTAAAGATAAACTTTCCTATATTCCTCACTAGTTCTAGTTTAGTGCTAGTTTCGTTTTAGTTCTGTTCAAGTTCTGTTCTAGTTCTGTTCTAGTTCTGTTCTAGTTCTAGTTCTGTTCTAGTTCTGTTCTAGTTCTGTTCTAGTTCTGTTCTAGTTCTGTTCTAG
>NC_060954.1:55490712-55492738 GCF_022045245.1 Lucilia cuprina
GTCCTGAACAGAGCAACTTTTTCTATAGAAAAGTTGTCCTGAACAGAGCAACTTTTTCTATAGAAAAGTTGTCCTGAACAGAGCAACATTTTCTATAGAAAAGTTGTCCTGAACAGAGCAACTTTTTCTATAGAAAAGTTGTCCTGAACAGAGCAACTTTTTCTATAGAAAAGTTGTCCTGAACAGAGCAACGATTCCTATAAAAAAGTTGTCCCGAACAGAGCAACTTTTTCTATGGAAAAGTTGTCCTGAACAGAGCAACTTTTTCTATAGAAAAGTTGTCCTGAACAGACCAACTTTTTCCATAGAAATTTTGTCATGAACAGACCAACGATATCTTTAGAAAAGTTGTCCTGAACAGAGCAACTTTTTCTGTAGCAAAGTTTTCCTGAACAGAGTAACTTTTTCTTCAGCAAAGTTGTCCAGAACAGAGCATCTTTTTCTATAGCAAAGTTGTCCTGAACAGAGCAACTTTTTCTATAGCAAAGTTGTCCTGAACAGACAAACGATATCTTTAGAAAAGATGTCCTGAACAAAGCAATTTCTTCCATAGAAAAGTTTTTCTGAATAAAGCTACTTTTTCTATAGAAAATTTGTCGTTAGCAGAGCAACTTTTTCTACAGAAAATTTGTCATTTAACAGAGCATCTTTTTCTATTGAAAAGTAGTCCGGAATAGATCAGCATTTTCTATAAGAAAGTTGTCTGTAAACAGAGTAACTTTTTCAATAGAAAACTTGTTCTGAACAGAGAAACATATTCAATAGAAAAGTTGCCTGGTACTTTTCTGATTTAAATTGTGCCTCACAGATTGTACCGAACAACCCTGTAAAAAATAAACAGCAAGATGAAAAATGGAAAGAGAGATGGTATAAAAGAGAGAGAGAGAAAGAGTGGTGTGAAATAAAACATCTAAGCGGAAACCAGAGAACATGCCAAAAAGTACAAGAAACATTACTCATAAAGACAAGCAAACAAATACAGAGGAAGTTCATGTAAATAATAGGATATAGGGAATGAAATAAAAACGAAACAAAAACCGGTCCTAGAGAAAAGGAATATTTGGAAATGAAATAGAAACGAACAAAAACGAACTCTCTCTCTCAAAACAATTGCATGAAAATAAACGTATCTCTCTTTTAAAAATGTTTTCCTTCATGTCCTTTGTTTTGTGTGTTTTTCATTTAAGGATATCACGAGCAAAACACACAAATGTGAATAAAATAATTCAAAAAAGCAAACACACACGCACACACAATAATGTACCAATAAAATATTATAGAAAAAAGGACTTTTCTCAGCAAATGATGATGCTTTTGTTTGGTTGTATTTAAAATTGAATTTAAACTTTCCAAATGAATTACTTTTATATACTATTTATTCAATTTAATTCTCCATCCAGTCAGCCAGTGGTTACTCAACCGTCCAACCAGTGTTTTTCCACTGTAATTATGTTTTTTACTGTAAAAGTATTTTCATTTCGTTTTCAGCCAGTTTTTTTTTTTAGGGACAAGTATATTTGATAGAAGGACGATGAAATTAAAGACTATATAAAAATTTTTAATTAAGACTTTATTTACAACATTATTAAGTTTGCTACTTAATAATTAGTTTAGATTAATAGCACACAGACATTAAGGAATATAATGCTTTATAATTAAATTCAAAGTGAAAGGATATTTTTGGTAATTAGAGCTGTGTAGACATAGACTGAGCACATGAATGTCGAAAGCATTCAAGTCAAGGGCCGTGATTATAAATCAATCTATATTACAACCTATAGACCATACTATAGATCAGTCTATAGTCCAGACTATAGATTAGTGTATAGTTCAGACTATAGATGAGTCTATAGTCCAGACTATACACCATTCTGTAGTCCAGACTATACACCATTCTATAATCCAGACTTTAGACTTTTCTATAGTCCAGACTATAGACTTATCTATAGTCCAGACTATAGACTTATCTATAGTCCAGACTATAGACTTTTCTATAGTCCAGACTATAGACTTATCTATAGTCCAG
>NC_060954.1:55492838-55530338 GCF_022045245.1 Lucilia cuprina
GTTCAGTTCTAGTTCAGTTCTAGTTCAGTTCTAGTTCAGTTCTAGTTCAGTTCTAGTTCAGTTCTAGTTCAGTTCTAGTTCAGTTCTAGTTTAGTTCTAGTTCAGTTTGATATCTTAACATACCGTACTTTGAAACAATTCCTTCCTCTATTTAACAAAAATTTATTTTTTTGATTCCTTCTTTTTAGACTGCAAATTAGCTTTTTATATTAAAAACAACAAAAAAAAATATGTATATTTAGAGCGAAAACAAATTCCTTTGTTAAATTAAGGATTATTACATGTATAAAGGAAGCGCGTGCCAAAGCAAATATTTTCGCCATTAAAAATTGCAAAAACTAAAGGCAAGGTTTCACATTAAACTGTTTAACTGAAGACGGCATTAAGCTAATTGAATATAAGTTTAAAAAAAATGCTCAAAATTAGAAACCAAACCAACAGGATGAATCACCATACTGTCCCAAACCATCAGTCATATGACTTGTGTGTGCAAAAAAAAACTATATTTGTAAACGTAGTAAAAACTACCCCCAAAATGCTTACTTTTGTTACCCGCCTTTATTAAAAATTTTAGACTGCAATTTATTTGCAAATTTTATATTTAAGTTTTTTTTTTGCTCTGTTGTTTCATAATGAAAAATCGCCATAGTAAATTTAACTCACACTTTCGTTTTAATTTGACATGAAAAGAGAATATGATGAGGTTTTTAGTTCGCAAATGAAGTGAGAAGCGTATGACACGGGAATGGTTCAAATGTGCCGCGTGTTTTACTTGTATTTTTTTAAAGCCTATGTTGTTTACTTTGTATTGTTAGTTTAGTCCCCTTCTTCTGTTTTTTTCTTTTTTTTTTGGTATAAATTAATGTTTTGAATTTTTACTACACCCACCCTAATAATGCAACAAGCTTTAATGTATTACAAGTTAATGCAATCCAACCCCTTAATGTTTATGAGTTACCAAAGACCATCATCATCATAATGTCGAGTAGTAGCAATAGAACAGATCGTTTAATGTTTATATTATAAAAAAAATGTTTGATTGTACAGCTGTTTTTTCGAGAAACTTGAAAATTTTAATTTAAATTTTTTTGTTTGCTGGACAGGACCTGGTCTTTATGAAGATTGCAATTGAATTCATTAAAATGTAACTTTAGATTTGAAAAAAGGATGAGATTTCTATTTATAGATTAGTATCAGGTTTAATCGTTTGGGGAGTGGTTATTAAGAATAAGTTTGATCTCTAATATGGTCTATAAAAAAATCTATAGTTTGGACTATAGACTAACTTTTAGTCTGAACAATAGACTGATCTTTAGTCTTGAATATAGACTAAATATAGCCTGGACTTTAGATTGATCTTTATTCTCGACTATAAACTCATCTGAAGTCTAGACTGATCTATAGTATTGACTATAGACTAATCTACAGTCTCGACTATAAACTGATCTATAGTCTGTACAACAATCTGATCTATTGTCTGGATTTTAGACTAATCTATTGTCTGGACTATAGAATAATCTATAGTCTGGACTATAGACTGATCTATAGTCTGGACTTTAGACTGATCTATAGTCTGGACTATAGATTAATCTATAGTCTGGACTATAGATTAATCTATAGTCTGGACTATAGACTAATCTATAGTCTGTACTATAGACGAATCTATAGTCTGGACTATAGACTAATATATAGTCTGGACTGTAGACTAATCTATAGTCTGGCATGTAGACTAATCTATAGTCTGGACTATAGACTAATCTATAGTCTGGACTATAGACTAATCTATAGTCTGGACTATAGACTAATCTATAGTCTGGACTATAGACTAATCTATAGTCTGGACTATAGACTAATCTATAGTCTGGAGTATAGACTAATCTATAGTCTGGACTATAGACTAATCTATAGTCTGGACTATAGACTAATCTATAGTCTGGACTATAGACTAATCTATAGTCTGGACTATAGACTAATCTATAGTCTGGACTATAGACTAATCTATAGTCTGGACTATAGACTAATCTATAGTCTGGACTATAGACTAATCTATAGTCTGGACTATAGACTAATCTATAGTCTGGACTATAGACTAATCTATAGTCTGGACTATAGACTAATCTATAGTCTGGACTATAGACTAATCTATAGTCTGGACTATAGACTAATCTATAGTCTGGACTATAGACTAATCTATAGTCTGGACTATAGACTAATCTATGGTCTGGACTATAGACTAATCTATAGTCTGGACTATAGAGTAGGCTATAGTCTGGACTATAGAGTAGGCTATAGTCTGGCCTATAGAGTAGTCTATAGTCTGGACTATAGAGTAGTCTATAGTCTGGACTATAGAGTAGTCTATAGTCTGGACTATAGAGTAGTCTATAGTCTGGACTATAGAGTAGTCTATAGTCTGGACTATAGAGTAGTCTAAAGTCTGGACTATAGAGTAGTCTATAGTCTGGACTATAGAGTAGTCTATAGTCTGGACTATAGAAAAGTCTATAGTCTGGACTATAGAGAAGTCTATAGTCTGGACTATAGAAAAGTCTATAGTCTGGACTATAGAAAAGTCTATAGTCTGGACTATAGAAAAGTCCATAGTCTGGACTCTAGAAAAGTCTATAGTCTGGACTATAGAAAAGTCTATAGTCTGGACTATAGAAAAGTCTATAGTCTGGACTATAGAAAAGTCTATAGTCTGGACTATAGAAAAGTCTATAGTCTGGACTATAGAAAAGTCTATAGTCTGGACTATAGAAAAGTCTATAGTCTGGACTATAGAGTAGTCTATAGTCTGGACTATAGAGTAGTCTATAGTCTGGACTATAGAAAAGTCTATAGTCTGGACTATAGAGAAGTCTATAGTCTGGACTATAGAAAAGTCTATAGTCTGGACTATAGAAAAGTCTATAGTCTGGACTATAGAAAAGTCTATAGGCTGAACTATAGAAAAGTCTGGACTATAGATAAGTCTATAGTCTGGACTATAGATAAGTCTATAGTCTGGACTATAGATAAGTCTATAGTCTGGACTATAGATAAGTCTATAGTCTGGACTATAGATAAGTCTATAGTCTGGACTATAGAAAAGTCTAAAGTCTGGATTATAGAATGGTGTATAGTCTGGACTACAGAATGGTGTATAGTCTGGACTATAGACTCATCTATAGTCTGAACTATACACTAATCTATAGTCTGGACTATAGACTGATCTATAGTATGGTCTATAGGTTGTAATATAGATTGATTTATAATCACGGCCCTTGACTTGAATGCTTTCGACATTCATGTGCTCAGTCTATGTCTACACAGCTCTAATTACCAAAAATATCCTTTCACTTTGAATTTAATTATAAAGCATTATATTCCTTAATGTCTGTGTGCTATTAATCTAAACTAATTATTAAGTAGCAAACTTAATAATGTTGTAAATAAAGTCTTAATTAAAAATTTTTATATAGTCTTTAATTTCATCGTCCTTCTATCAAATATACTTGTCCCTAAAAAAAAAAACTGGCTGAAAACGAAATGAAAATACTTTTACAGTAAAAAACATAATTACAGTGGAAAAAACACTGGTTGGACGGTTGAGTAACCACTGGCTGACTGGATGGAGAATTAAATTGAATAAATAGTATATAAAAGTAATTCATTTGGAAAGTTTAAATTCAATTTTAAATACAACCAAACAAAAGCATCATCATTTGCTGAGAAAAGTCCTTTTTTCTATAATATTTTATTGGTACATTATTGTGTGTGCGTGTGTGTTTGCTTTTTTGAATTATTTTATTCACATTTGTGTGTTTTGCTCGTGATATCCTTAAATGAAAAACACACAAAACAAAGGACATGAAGGAAAACATTTTTAAAAGAGAGATACGTTTATTTTCATGCAATTGTTTTGAGAGAGAGAGTTCGTTTTTGTTCGTTTCTATTTCATTTCCAAATATTCCTTTTCTCTAGGACCGGTTTTTGTTTCGTTTTTATTTCATTCCCTATATCCTATTATTTACATGAACTTCCTCTGTATTTGTTTGCTTGTCTTTATGAGTAATGTTTCTTGTACTTTTTGGCATGTTCTCTGGTTTCCGCTTAGATGTTTTATTTCACACCACTCTTTCTCTCTCTCTCTTTTATACCATCTCTCTTTCCATTTTTCATCTTGCTGTTTATTTTTTACAGGGTTGTTCGGTACAATCTGTGAGGCACAATTTAAATCAGAAAAGTACCAGGCAACTTTTCTATTGAATATGTTTCTCTGTTCAGAACAAGTTTTCTATTGAAAAAGTTACTCTGTTTACAGACAACTTTCTTATAGAAAATGCTGATCTATTCCGGACTACTTTTCAATAGAAAAAGATGCTCTGTTAAATGACAAATTTTCTGTAGAAAAAGTTGCTCTGCTAACGACAAATTTTCTATAGAAAAAGTAGCTTTATTCAGAAAAACTTTTCTATGGAAGAAATTGCTTTGTTCAGGACATCTTTTCTAAAGATATCGTTTGTCTGTTCAGGACAACTTTGCTATAGAAAAAGTTGCTCTGTTCAGGACAACTTTGCTATAGAAAAAGATGCTCTGTTCTGGACAACTTTGCTGAAGAAAAAGTTACTCTGTTCAGGAAAACTTTGCTACAGAAAAAGTTGCTCTGTTCAGGACAACTTTTCTAAAGATATCGTTGGTCTGTTCATGACAAAATTTCTATGGAAAAAGTTGGTCTGTTCAGGACAACTTTTCTATAGAAAAAGTTGCTCTGTTCAGGACAACTTTTCCATAGAAAAAGTTGCTCTGTTCGGGACAACTTTTTTATAGGAATCGTTGCTCTGTTCAGGACAACTTTTCTATAGAAAAAGTTGCTCTGTTCAGGACAACTTTTCTATAGAAAAAGTTGCTCTGTTCAGGACAACTTTTCTATAGAAAATGTTGCTCTGTTCAGGACAACTTTTCTATAGAAAAAGTTGCTCTGTTCAGGACAACTTTTCTATAGAAAAAGTTGCTCTGTTCAGGACAACTTTTCTATAGAAAAAGTTGCTCTGTTCATGACAACTTTTCTATAGAAAATGTTGCTCTGTTCAGGACAACTTTTCTATAGAAAAAGTTGCTCTGTTCAGGACAACTTTTCTATAGAAAAAGTTGCTCTGTTCAGGACAACTTTTCTATAGAAAAAGTTGCTCTGTTCAGGACAACTTTTCTATAGAAAAAGTTGCTCTGTTCAGGACAACTTTTCTATAGAAAAAGTTGCTCTGTTCAGGACAACTTTTCTATAGAAAAAGTTGCTCTGTTCAGGACAACTTTTCTATAGAAAAAGTTGCTCTGTTCAGGACAACTTTTCTATAGAAAAAGTTGCTCTGTTCAGGACAACTTTTCTATAGAAAAAGTTACTCTGTTCAGGACAACTATTCTATAGAAAAAGTTGCTCTGTTCAGGATAACTTTTCTATAGATAAAGTTGCTCTGTTCAGGACAACTTTTCTATAGAAAAAGTTGCTCTGTTCAGGACAACTTTTCTATAGAAAAAGTTACTCTGTTCAGGACAACTTTTCTATAGAAAAAGTTGCTCTGTTCATGACAACTTTTCTATAGAAAAAATTGCTCTGTTCAGGACAACTTTTCTATAGAAAAAATTGCTCTGTTTAGGGCAACTTTTCTATAGAAAAAATTGCTCTGTTCAGGACAACTTTTCTATAGAAAAAGTTGCTCTGTTCAGGACAACTTTTCTATAGAAAAAGTTGCTCTGTTCAGGACAACTTTTCTATAGAAAAAGTTGCTCTGTTCAGGACAACTTTTCTATAGAAAAAGTTGCTCTGTTCAGGACAACTTTTCTATAGAAAAAGTTGCTCTGTTCAGGACATCTTTCCTATAGAAAAAGTTGCTCTGTTCAGGACTACTTTTCTATAGAAAAAGTTGCTCTGTTCAGGACAACTTTTCTATAGAAAAAGTTGCTCTGTTCAGGACAACTTTTCTATAGAAAAAGTTGCTCTGTTCAGGACAACTTTTCTATAGAAAAAGTTGCTCTGTTCAGGACAACTTTTCTATAGAAAAAGTTGCTCTGTTCAGGACAACTTTTCTATAGAAAAAGTTGCTCTGTTCAGGACAACTTTTCTATAGAAAAAGTTGCTCTGTTCAGGACAACTTTTCTATAGAAAAAGTTGCTCTGTTCAGGACAACTTTTCTATAGAAAAAGTTGCTCTGTTCAGGACAACTTTTCTATAGAAAAAGTTGCTCTGTTCAGGACAACTTTTCTATAGAAAAAGTTACTCTGTTCAGGACAACTTTTCTATAGAAAAAGTTGCTCTGTTCAGGATAACTTTTCTATAGAAAAAGTTGCTCTGTTCAGGATAACTTTTCTATAGATAAAGTTGCTCTGTTCAGGACAACTTTTCTATAGAAAAAGTTGTTCTGTTCAGGACAACTTTTCTATAGAAAAAGTTACTCTGTTCAGGACCACTTTTCTATAGAAAAAATTGCTCTGTTCAGGACAACTTTTCTATAGAAAAAGTTGCTCTGTTCAGGACAACTTTTCTATAGAAAAAGTTGCTCTGTTCAGGACAACTTTTCTATAGAAAAAGTTGCTCTGTTCAGGACAACTTTTCTATAGAAAAAGTTGCTCTGTTCAGGACAACTTTTCTATAGAAAAAGTTGCTCTGTTCAGGACAACTTTTCTATAGAAAAAGTTGCTCTGTTCAGGACATCTTTCCTATAGAAAAAGTTGCTCTGTTCAGGACAACTTTTCTATAGAAAAAGTTGCTCTGTTCAGGACTCTGTTCAGGACAACTTTTTTATAGAAAAAGTTGCTCTGTTCAGGACAACTTTTTTATAGAAAAAGTTACTTTGTGTAGGACAACGTTGCTATAGAATAAGTTTTTTTTAGGACAACATTTTTATAGAAAAAGTTACTTTGTTTAGGACAACTTTTTATTAGAAAAAGTTGCTTTGTTCAGGTGAACTTATCTACAGAAAAAGTTGCTTTCAATTCACAAAAAGTTGCTGCAGACTTTGTTTTTTATCTTTTCGTAAAAAAAACGTCCTTTTTACAGTTTCTTTTTAACATCCCTGTTCCATACAGCCAGCAACAATCATCATCATCTCTAGCATTCATCCCTTAAAGGGGGATGATGATGGTTTAAAGTTTGTTTTCATATTTTTTACTCTTCAGTCAGCCGCCGGCTTTAACCTGCCACACACTACTCGTTGTAAATGTAATTTTTTCGCGCGAGGTCATGCCGTATATAGTGTTTTTACGTTCTGTATAGAAAAATAATACAAAACTAAGAAAAATCCCTTCGTTTTAACAGGGATTTTCTAACTGCTTCTTTTCATTTTTTTCTAACTTGACTTTAACAACAATAACAAAAATTTATCACTTGTGGTTTTTAAAATTATTAGAGTTTTTTCTCATTTAAACTTTCTCGTCTACAACAAAAAAACAATCGGTGATTTAGTGGATTTCCTTTTTCATGTTCATTGTTCTTTTGTCTTTGTATTAATGTTGGCCATAATTGTAGAATGGGCTAAAAGCACAACAGTTTTATTGTTAAAAAAATACACACGAAAGGAAAAAAGTGAAAATTCTATACGATTTTCCAGACATTTTTCACTTTAATTCTTTTAATGCATGCAAACACACGTATGTATGTACGTAGGTTTATCTGTGTGTGTTCTATTTAAGTGTATTTGTGTTGTAACTGTAAAAGTTTGTATTTATGTGTGTGTTTAAGTGTAGTGGGGTGTTGTCCTTTAAAGAATTTAATTCAAAATATTAAAACCAGGAATCGAATTTAATGGTGGTTTTGTTGTTTTTCCTGTCGCTGTTGCCATTGTTGTGATTGCGGTATATGTTTTGTGCTTAAAACAACAATAACAACAACAACCACAAAAGGATCAAACAAACATATTTTTCTTATCGTACCACAATTTTATAGAATGGTAAGAATTTTTTTTTGTTTTTATTTCAAAAGAATTTAATAAATTGAAAAAAAGGTATTTTCGTTTGAAATTTAAAATTTACGTTTCAGGTGAATTTAAATTAAAGAGTTTTGATTAAATTTTTTATTGAAATGTTTGTAAATTCTACAATGTTTTTAATAAACTCTGTTAGATTCTGAACAATATTCTTTATGAGAAATGTTTTCAGCTATTGAGCAACTTTTTCCACATTAAGATTATCAGATTCTGATCAAATTTCTTATAAAAGTGTCATTCGAATTTCTGGCAATTTTTTATAAATTGTTACAATTTGTGGAACTTTTTCTATAAAAAAGTTGTTTCAATCTGCGCAACTTTTTCTATAGAAAAGTTGCCACAATTTTAGCAACTTTTTCTATAGAAAAGTTGTCATATTCTAAGCAACTATTCCTAAAGAAAATTGGTCAGATTCTGAGCAACTTTTTCTAAAGAAAATTGCTAATATTCTGAGGAACGTATTTTATAGAAAAGTTATCAAATTCTGAGCAACTCTTTCTGAAAAAAAATATTCACATTCTAAGCAACTTTTTCTTAACAAAATTGGCCAGATTGTGAGCAATTTTTACTATAGAAAAGTTGTTAAATTCTAAGCAATTTTATTTACATAAAAGTTGTCAGATTCTGAGCAACTCTTTCTATAGAAAAGTTGTCATATTCTAAGCACCTTTTTCTAAAGAAAATTACCCAGATTCTGAGCAACATTTTTTACATAAAGTTGTCGGATTCTGAGCAACTTTTTCTAAAGAAAATTTTTAATATTCTGAGGAACTTATTCTATAGAAAAGTTTTGAAATTCTGAGCAACTCTTTCTGTGAAAAAGTATTTATATTCTAAGCAACTTTTTCTAAAGAAAATTGGTCAGATTCTGAGCAACTTTTTTTTAAATAAAAGTTTTCAGATTATAAGTATTTATTTGTATAGAAAATTTTTAAATTTTGAGCAACTTTTTCTATAGAAAAGTTCTGAGTAAATATTTTCTATAAATAGGACGTGAAATTCTGATCCAAATGTCAAAAACTAAGAAAGCCCTTATATAGAAAAGTTGTCAGAAAATGAGCAACTTTGTCTATAGAAATATCATCAGATTCTAGTCAAATATTTCCATGGAAAGAGTGACGGAATCCTCGTTAGTTTATTTTCAAAAATAAAATGATTTTCTTAAATAATAGAATTTATGGAAATATTTTAGGGCTCAAACTAATAAACATATACTACGCTTATGTTTAAATATGTTATTACAAATATGAATTATGAAGGATATAAAAATGAGTAACTGGATTATTAAAACAATTTCCTTAAATTTCATACATACATGAATAATCCTTATATTTTTCCCCCCCAAGGAAAAAAAAACAATCTAAACTAATTTAAATTGTCTAAAATCAGCCTACAAATCCAAAAACCATAATATATATATAACAAACTTAGGCGACGACGGCGACACATTGTCTAAAATATTAAATACTCGTGCGGGTATAAGAGTACGAGATGATATTTCAGTTGTCGAGACTACAAAATGTACTAAATTATTGTTAAATACAAGTGAATGACTGAAGTATGCATGTGAATGAGATTGAGTGTGTGCGAGTGTGTGAGAAAATGTCTTTTGAAATAACAGTAAAATATGTATGTTTTATAGAGCAAATGGTAAAAGAGGAAGGGAGGGAGAGAGAGAGGGAGTAAGGGGAAGCAATGGCGGCTTATAAATAACAGTAGAAATAACGGTAACATTAGGCGCCACTAAGCTTAAAGCTAATATAACAACATCAAAGAGATCTCAAACCCAGAGACATACATCGACATACGCACATACATACATACATACATACAATATAAGTAGTGAGAGAAGGACTATAGAAATAATATAATATTGTAATAAAAACTCTTTTGCAGACAAACACCAGCTGTGAATGAAATAGGAACTGCTAAGAATGTAGATTTTAAATTTGAAAAGAAAATCAAAATTAGAAAATTTAATAGAACATAACGGTTTAATTTTCACTGTTATTAAAAAAGGGAAAGGAAAGTAATAGGTTCAGCCTATTAAAACCCCTTCGCTACCTAACCTCTAGGTGTACTAACACCAAGTCATTGTATTTGACGCGTCACATTATACACGTATTAACTAATTTTACAAATCAGCCGCAATAAAGTTAAAAATCATTAAATCAAAACCGTCTCATATGCAAATAAAGTTGTTGTTGTCTCTATATAATTAATAATAATTATGCTCAAACATGTCTCTCTACAACCATTACCAATTTAGCATAAAATACTAGATCTTAATGAACTCTATTGTTATATGAACTTCATATGTATATTTTTTTTTGGGAGGGAAAATTCGGGTTTTCCAGCTGAAAAAGAACTGTTCTTTGTTGTCGGTTTTTTTTTCATAGTCGAAAAAAAAGTTACACATAGAAAATAACTTCCACTCACATGACTAAATACTGGGAAAGATGAATGTAAAGAAAATAACATCCCACTAAATTTCAATTAGACCTCTTTATAATTTCTATTTTATGTTTTCAAGGGTTGCTTGTCATATTTGAAATTATTCAAATATACGCACATATAACAACCATAACTCCATTTACTAGTTTGATTGTATCTCTTTTTCGAAGGTGGGCCAATTTAAAAGTTTTTCTATTCAGTTTTGAATACGAAATTTGAATTTTGAAATTTTAAAAGAAATGTACTCTTTTTAAAGTAAATAAGTTGTCAGATTTAAAGCAACTTTTGTTGTTTTGGTCAGAGCAACTTTTTCGATAGTTAAATGTCTGATTAAGAGCATATTTTTTCTAAAGAAAAGTTGTCTGATCTTTTTCTACAAAGAGGTTGTCTCATTCAGAGCAAATTTTTCTACAGAAAAGTTGTCTGATACAGAGCAATTTTTTCTACAGAGAAGTTGTCTCATACAGAGAAACATTTTATAGGTAATTGTTCTGATTCACAGCAACTTTTTCTATAGAAAAGTTGTCTTTTTCAGAGCAACTTTTTCTATAGAAAAGTTATCTTTTTCAGTGCAACTATACCTGTAGAAAAGTTTTCTTTTTTAGAGCAACTTTACCTATAGAAAAGTTTTCTTTTTCAGAGCAACTTTTTTTATAGAAAAGTTGTCTTTCTCACAACAACTTTTTCTGTAGAAAAGTTGTTTTTTTCAGAGCAACTTTTTTTAAAGAAAAGTTTTCTTATTCATAGCGTTTTTTCAATAGAGAAGTTGACTGATTCAAAGCAACTTTTGTTTTAGAAATGTTGTCTGATTCAGAACAACTTTTTCTATAGAAAAGTTGTCTGATACAGAACAACTTTTTCTTTAGAAAAGTTGTCTGATACAAAACAACTTTTTCTATAGAAAAGTTGTCTGATACAGAACAACTTTTTCTGTTGAAAAGTTGTTTGGTTCAGAAAAATTTTTTTATTGAAATAGTGTTTGATTCAAAGCAAATTTTTCTATCGAAAGGTTATCTGATTTAGAGCAACTTTTTCTATAGTTGAATTGTCTGAATCAAAGCAACATTTTCTATAGAAACTCAAAGCAAATTTTTCAATAGAAACTCAAATTCACAGTAACTTTTTCTGTAGAAATCTTGTCTGATTCACGACAGTTTTTATTTCTATATAAAAGTTGTCTGATTGAGAGCAACTCACTGCAACGTTTTCTATAGAAAAGTTGTATTTTTCACAACAACTTTTTCTAAAAAAATTTTGTATGATTCACATCTAATTTTTCTATAAAAAAAGTTGTCTTATTCACAGCAACTTTTTCTATATTAATGTTGTCTAATTCACAGCAATTTCTTTCTATTAATAAGTTGTTTGATTCAGAGAAAATTTTCTATAAAAGTGTTTTTATATTATTTGATTCAGAGCTACTTTTTCTATAGACAAATTGTCTGTTTCGAAGCAACTTTTTATAGAAAAAATTGCTCTGAATCAGACAACTCTAAATGAGAAACCTTATTCTTATGCTATAAAACTTTTCTGATCCATGGCAACTTTTTTAAAAGTTGTTTAATTCTCAGGAACTTTTTCTATAAATTCTATTCTTTTGTAACTTTTTTTCTCTTAATTCAATTTAAGTAACTGATCAATTTACTCTCTTTTTAACCGCTTTAACGTTCGCTAACGACTTTGATATTGTCATTGTTACTAGAAAGTAGTTGGTGGGAGTTAGAACAACAAACCCAACTAGACTATAACAACAATTGACAGAAAAATTAACAAACCAAATTCTAGCAACATGTTAAACTCAGGCGGACATAATGTTATATTTTTTTTATATAATAAACCCTGCCTTTGGCTAAAAGAAGCAAAAACCTCCACCATCCATAAATGTACTTGATACCAAAAGGGAACTGGGTAAAAAAAAAACGAAAAGTATCAAAGTACTTAAGAACTAGCTGCAAATAATAACAACAAATGCAACAAAAATAACAACATGGTTAATAACAATAGATAATAGATACTTGTTTGCACCCGCAATATGAATGACTGTCTGACTGACAGAGTGAGTGAATGAATAACTAACTGACTGACTGTTTAAATGTAGAATTGTATGAAAAAGGGTATTAAATCTATTGAGGCCTTTCGTTTAATCCTGTCAAAGAAACTTACTGTTTATAATATTTCAAACTTTATTAAAGATCAAAAAAAAAAAAACACCACCACCCACCACTTTGGTTACCACCACTTTTTACTATATCCACACATAAAATGCAATATTACCAGCCTAAAGGGGTTAGACTTTTATTTATGTTTATGTATTTATTATTAAGTGAAATTTGTTATTCCGCATTTTTGTTGTTGTTTTTTTTTTTTTTTTTTTTTTTTTTGTTATATTAAGAATTTTGTTTTATAGTTGAATAAATTTGTTAACATTAAAAGGATTTTCCAAAAATATGAATCTGTCCAAATACATAATGTTTAATTAATATTATAATAGATTTAACAATGGGTGGTGCAACAATTCCTTGTCTTCTAACATGACATTTTACATGAATTTATATGTTTTTGTTTTGGAAATTGGAAAATAGATTTAAAGCTTGCAATTGAATAATTTTACGAATGATTGAAAGGGGTTGTCCGCTAGAATCGGAAACATCAAGTTTTGTTCCAAAATCTAACAACTTTTTAACAAAAAAGTTGCTTAGATTTAGTCAACATTTGAACAACTTTTCTATAGAAAATGTTGCTTTGCAACAAACGCAGATCTGATTTTATAGAAGATGTTACTCCGTTCAGATCAACAATTCTACAGAAAATGTTGCTCCGTTCAGGTCAACAATTCTAGAGAAATAGTTGCTCTATTCAGGACAACTTTTCTATACAGATAGTTGCTCTGTTCAGTACAACTTTTCTATAGAAAAAGTTGCTCAGTTCAGGACAACTTTTCTATAGAAAAAATTAGTCTGTTCAGAACAATTTTTTTCTAGAAAAAGATGCACCGTTCAGGGCAACTTTTCTATAGAAAAAGTTGCTTTGTTTAGGGCAATTTTTCTATGGAAAAAGTTGCTCTGTTCAGGGCAATTTTTCTATGGAAAAAGTTGCTCTGTTCAGGACAACTTTTCTATAGAAAAAGTAGCTCTGTTCAGGACAACTTTTCTATAGAAAAAGTAGCTCTGTTCAGGACAACTTTTCTATAGAAAAAGTAGCTCTGTTCAGGATAACTTTTCTATAGAAAAAGTTGCTCTGTTCAGGACAACTTTTCTCTAGAAGAAGTTGCTCTGTTCAGGACAATTTTTCTCTAGAAAAAGATGCACTGTTCAGGGCACTTTTCTATAGAAAAAGTTGCACTGTTCAGGGCAACTTTTCTATGGAAAAAGTTGCGCTGTTCAGGGCAACTTTTCTATGGAAAAAGTTGCTCTGTTCAGGGCAACTTTTTCCATAGAAAAGTTCTGTTCAGGACAATTTTTCTATAGAAAAGTTGCTCTGTTCAGGACAATTTTGTTAAGAAAAAGTTGCTCTGTTCAGGGCAACTTTTCAATAGAAAAAGTTGCTCTGTTCTGGGCAACTTTTCTATATAAAAAGTTGCTCTGTTCTGGGCAACTTTTCTATATAAAAAGTTGCTCTGTTCAGGCTAACTTTTCTATAGAAAAAGTTGCTCTGTTCAGGCTAACTTTTCTATAGAAAAAGTTGCTCTGTTCAGGCTAACTTTTCTATGGAAAAAGTTGCTCTGTTCAGGGCAACTTTTCTATGGAAAAGGTTGCTCTGTTCAGGGCAACTTTTCTATGGAAAAGGTTGCTCTGTTCAGGGCAACTTTTCTATAGAAAAAGTTGCTCTGTTCAGGGCAATTTTTCCATAGAAAAAGTTGCTCTGTTCAGGGCAATTTTTCCATAGAAAAAGTTGCTCTGTTCAGGGCAATTTTTCCATAGAAAAAGTTGCTCTGTTCAGGGCAACTCTTCTATAGTAAAACTGTTGTATAGAAAAGGTTGCTCTGTTCAGAACTTTCCTTAGAAAAACTTTTCTATAGAAAAAGTTGCTCTGTTCAGAAAAACTTTTTTACAGAAAAAGTTGCTCTATTCATGACGACTTTTTCACGCAAAAAGTTGCTGCAACTATAGGAATAGTTGCAGCGTTCATTTCAACTTTTATATAGAAAAAGTTACTAAAGAAAAAGTCTAACAAATTGGGAAAACTTTTCTATAAAAAACTTAGCTTTATTTCAGACAAAGTTGCTCTATTTCAAACATCTCATTTTTATGGTAAAAGTTGTTTTGTTTTTGACAACTTTTCTATACAAAAAGTTGTTATCTTGTAAATCTGAACTATAAAATCTATTCATTTCTTATATTAAAACTCATTCAAAAGGAAAATATGTTCCTTATTTCAAAAAAAAAACAATGAAATTATTTTCTTTTCAACTGAACACTGAATATTAAGGAAGCTATTATCCTTAATTCTTTATTGTATCCTTAATAGACGAACAGAAAATTTTCCATGCAAAAATTTTCTTTGTTTAAAATTTTTATAAATTATGTAAATTTCTTTAGTTTATTTTTATTTTATAAGATTTTCTGTAATGTTTTCGATTTCATTGGAAAATTCCTAGACATTGCAAAATACACAATTCATAAACATATTTACATACATAATTTATATGCATATGTGATTTCTTTTTTATTTTTTTTCTCTCTACTCTAATACTTTATATCCGGTGTGTTTGTTATGTTTTCTATATCCACTCTGGGTTTTTTTTTCTAACTCTTTGTTTTGGCAAATTAATAAACATTGTTATTGCTATTGTTATTATGTTTTATTTCCTTTTGCCAACACTTTCACGATTTCAAAAACAAACTTAAATAAAACTCACAGACAGACATTTAATACGTCTGTCTGTCAGTCAGTCAAACACACATGTTCATGAGACATTAATAAAGAACACAAAAAAGCAAAAATTTTGCTGACTATAATGGCGACGACGTCTACCCAAGTAAAGGTTTTTATTTAACTTCCGTTTTAGCTTTTATTTCAACTCCCTCCCCACCCTTGCTAAAACAAGCAAACCTCATAATTTAAAACAGGCGCCACTTACCAAACTGTATAAATATTGTTATAAAGATTAGAATGGGGATTTGTAAAAAAAAAATAAATAAAGGAAAATTTCTTCCTTTTGCATAAAAGCTTTAAGGAATTTTATAATTTAGAGAGTAGATGTAAAAGTATTTCTTTATTTTGTTATTAAATCTTTGTAAAATATTACTATGAAATTTTATTATTAAATCATCTTTAATTTGCTGTCTTAAATGGTGGTAATTAATTTCAATTTAGTTTATAATTAAGCTGCAAAATGTCAAACCCCCTCGAAAAAAAGTTTGGTTAGTACACATTGGTGGAGTAGTAGTAATTTTCATTTAAATAAACACCCCTGGTGTTATCCAATATATCTTATGGGGAGTAAAATTAAACACATCTGTGGCTCACAAATAATTACCGTGCAATATGTATTCATAACCATACTCCAATGTAATTGTACTATTTTAATTGTAACGTACATTTCAAAGTAGTATTTATGTATATCAGGAGTAGTTTATATATAAGTCAGTTCCAGTTCAATTCTAGTTCAGTTCTAGTTCAGTTTTAGTTCAGTTCTAGTTCAGTTCTAGTTCAGTTCTAGTTCAGTCCTAGTTCAGTTCTAGTTCAGTTCTTGTTCAGTTCTTGTTCAGTTCTTGTTCAGTTCTAGTTCAGTTCTAGTTCAGTTCTAGTTCAGTTCTAGTTCAGTTCTAGTTCAGTTCTAGTTCAGTTCTAGTTCAGTTCTAGTTCAGTTCTAGTTCAGTTCTAGTTCAGTTCTAGTTCAGTTCTAGTTCAGTTCTAGTTCAGTTCTAGTTCAGTTCTACTTCAGTTCTAGTTCAGTTCTACTTCAGTTCTAGTTGAGTTTATCTTATCATGACATTTGATCAAAAATATGTAATTGTTCCCTAGATCTTAATAGAATATTTATCTACAAAAATAAAATTTTACCAAGTCACACCTTGGAAGGAGTTAACAAACAGCTGATGGTGTTTCTCCACTTCTCCTGCAGCAGTATTGCATGCATTATACATCCGTAATGTAATTGGTGACAGAAAAAAATGGCAAAAAAAATTAAATCTTGTGTGTTTGTTGTTGTCCTTTTGTGTTGAATGTTTTAAATTTCATGTGATATTTTTGCGTTGACATGTTTGCATTTTGACAAGTGATTTACGAGTTTATTTTTCTTTTTCCCAGCCTTCTTGAATATAAAGGCCAGAATACCACCAACATTATATTTTTTCTATTTTTTGCATGCTGCATGGCATCTGAGTGTTAATGTTATGGTTCCGTATTGTGATGTTAAATAAATGAGATGCTTTTATCTTTCCGGATGTTGTTGTATAGTATGATTTTCTAGTTTTTCTTTGCACCGTTCTGTTTGTATTTAATGGATTTATTTTTTTAATGAAAATTCAAAATGTTTTTTTTTAATAATAAAAATATTTATTTATGAGTTATAAAAAATAAAGTAGTTTTTTTTAAAAGATTAATTAAAACAATTGGATTGAGTTTTTTTAAAGATATGTTAAATAACATAAATCTTCATTTGTTTGTGCTCAACTGAAACATTTTCTGTAGATCAAATGGCTCTGTTTGCAACAACTTTTCTAGAGATCAAGTTGCATTGATTTTTAAAACGCTTCTAAAGAAAAGGTTGCTCAGATTTTAAAAACTTTTCTATGCAAAAATTTGCTTTGATTGTGACAATTTTTCAATTGGAAAAGTTTTTCAGGTTGTGTCAACGTCTCTATAGAAAAAGTTGTTGGGATTATAAAAATTTTTCTATAAATAAAGTAGCTTAGATTTTGACAACTTTTCATTAGCAAAAGCTTGCTTAGATTGTGACAATTTTTCTTTAGAAAATGTTGCTCTGATTGTGATAACTTTGTTTTAAAAAAGCTTGCTTAAATTGTGACAACTTTTCTCTAAAAAAAATTGCTCAGATTGTAAAACTTTTTTATTTCTTTTCTATAGGAACAATTGCTCAGCTTGTGACAACTTTTTTATAGAGAAAGTTGCTCATGATGTGGAAACTTTTCGATAAAAAAAGTTGCTCAGTTTGTGACAACTTTTCTCTGGAAAAAGTTGCTCAGATTGCGACAATTTTTCTCTGAAAAAAAGTTGCTTAGATTGCGACAAGTTTTCTATATATTTTCTACGGGAAAAGTTGTCCAGATTGTGAAAACTTTTTTGCACAGAATGTGGAAACTTTTTATGGAAAAAGTTGCTCAGATCGCAACAACTTTTCTGTAGAAAAAATTACGCAGATTGTCACTACTTTTCTATAGGAAAAGTTGCTCAGATTGTGACAATTTTTCTGTAGAAAAAGTAGCTTAGCTTGAGATAACTTTTCTATACAAAAAGTTACGCAGATTGTCACTACTTTTCTATAGGAAAAGTTGCTCAGATTGTGACAACTTTTCTAGAGAAAAAGTTGTTTAGAGTGTGACAAACTTTTGTAAACAAAAAGATACTCAAATTGTCACAACTATTTTATAAAAAAAGTTGTTCAGATAGTGACAAATTTTCTGTAAAAAAAGTTGCTCAAATTGTGACAACTTTTCTTTAGAAAAAGTTGCTCAGAATGTGAAAACTTTTCTATAGAAAAAGTTGCTTAGATTGTGGCAACCGGTTCTATACAACAACATACTAAGATTTTCGCAACTTTTCTATAGAAAAATTTGTTCAGATTGTGACAACTTTTCTTTAGAAAAAGTTGTTCAGAATGTGACAATTTTTCTATAGAAAAAGTTGCTTAGATTGTGATAACCTTTCTATACAAAAAGATAATCAGATTGTCAAAACTTTTCTATAGAAAAAGTTGTTCACATTGTGACAACTTTTCTGTAAAAAAAGAAGTTTTTCAGAGTGTGACAAACCAAAAAGCTGGCCACAATGAGATAAACTTTCTCTTTGAAAAAAGTTGCTTATATATTTACTTTTCTATAGAAAAACTTGCTCTCAGTCTGACAACTTTTCTACCAAAAATCTTGCCTCGATTATTGACAATGTATTAATGATCACAATGATGTTTTTCGAATTTATCATGTTAAACTATAATGAAGTTTGATCTCATTGTAATTGTTAAATGAATCATGGCGGTATTGCAACACATTTATCATCTTCCTACAAACAATTTAAATATAAAATTTAATAAATTAACTACATTACAAAAACAAAATAAAAATCGATTAATGACGACTTATAATTACAATATGATCAACATCATTATTTATATAGATTTCAATAGACCCTTAACTAAATAAAAATATCAAGTAGTAATTAAAAAAATAAAATATTTTATTATTTGCTTAACACACAGAAAACACATTAATCTTAATTTTATCTATAATTCTGGGTGATTTTTAATGAAACATTTCTTTTCGTGTAAATAGCTTCTTTTAATTTTATTACATTTTAACATACGAAACCGAGATCGTTTGATTCCACGAAATAAAATTGCTATAAAGCAGAGCACATTTTTTTTTGTGTGACAATTTTAATACTCTCCCTTTTTCCTTAAGAGACTTTTTTAATAGGAATCCGTCAATGTGACACATTTTATTATTAACATGATTAACACTAATTTTAGCATACAAAATGCCCTTCTATAGACATTATAATGAAGTAGTTAGGTGAAGGGGGAGGGATGGAAGTCAGGATGGTTACATTAAATAAAACTAATAATAAAACAAATTTTGTTTATATTTTATGATTTTTGTTTTCTATTTTAATAATACAAATTTCTTTTTTCCCCTCTTTATCATTGCAGAGCCAATGCGGGTCACCAACATTTGAAAAAGAACTGCGTCAGCAATTGGAAAAGTAAGTGGTTTATTTTAGAGACATTGATAAAAAAACAATTTAATTTAACAATTGATTTGTTATTTGTAAAAAAAAGTAATAATAAAAACAACTATTAATAACTTTAAGAACATTAATTGAAATAAAATCTAAAATAAAAATAATAAGGATAAATTGTGGTTGAAACTTAAACGTGTTTTTATCCATTTATTCATTAACATTTTAATGTTAAACGTGACTATTTTCATGTTAAATTGTTTGTGTAATTTAAAACACACTCACACACACAGAAAAACACGAAGTTTATTTCTTTGAAATTAAAATTTTTCTCCCTCTTGTATTACAGTTTTTTTCACATTTTGTTGACAGCTTTGTATTTGATTAACTGCTATTACTTGTATACAGATGTTTGTACACTCAGTCCTATAAAAAAAACTTACTCTAGTAGATTATATTACATTGCTCAGACAAACTGACAAAAGTTTACCAAATTCGGAAATTCTTTCTATAGAAAAATCTATTCAAAATCATTCAACCTCAACAGCTGATTTATTGACTACTTTTCTATAGAAAAGATAAGAAAATCTGTACAGATTCTTACAACATTTTTATGTAAGAAATTTGTTTAGATTATGACAACATCTCTGACGGGTTGTGACAACTTTTCTGCTAAAATAGTTCTACAAATTGTGACAACTATTTTATAAAAAAGCTGATTTTGACATCTTTTCTATACAAAAAGTTACTTAGATTGTCACAACAATTTTCCAAATTAGTGACAACTTTTGTAATGAAGAAGTTTCCTAGATTTTGACAACTATTTAATAGAAAGAGTTTCCTATATTCTGACCAACATTCAATGACAAAAGATTCCCAGATTCTGACAACTTTCCCATTAAAGGATTTGTTTATAATTTGACAAGTTTTCTGCTAAAATAATTGTACAGATTGTGACAACTATTTAACAAAAAGCTTATCTGATTTTGACAAACTTTTCTATACAAAAAGTTACTTACATTGTGTCAACAAGATTCCATATTAGTGACAACTTTTGTAAAGAAGAAGTTTCCTAGATTTTGACAACTATTTAATAGAAAGAGTTTCCTATATTCTGACCCACATTCTATGACGGAAGATTCTAAGATTCCAAGATCCTGACAACTTTTACAGATATTGATAACTTTTCTTTAGACAAAGATTCCCCCATTCTGACAAAAGTTCTATTGAAGAGGTTAACAGATTCTTACAACTTTATAATAGAAAGTTTTCTACAAAACTTTTCTGACAAAAGTTCTCTAGAAGAAGATTGCCAGATTCTGAAACTTTTCTAAAGAAAAGTCTTTCAAAATCTGACAACTTTTCCATAGAAGAATTTTCCCAGATTCTAACAACTTTTCTATAGAAAAAGATTCTTAAATTCTGACAAAACTTCTATAGAAGAAGATTTCCAAGTTCTGACAACTTTTATATAGTTTCCCAGATTTTGACAACTTTTCTATACATAAAGATTTTTAGATTCTGACAAAACTTCTATAGAAGAAGATTCCCAAGATCTGACAACGTTTATATAGGAGAAATTTCCCAGATTTCTACAACTTTTCTTGAGATAAAGATTCTTAGATTCTGACAAAAGTTCTTCAAATGAGATTCCCAGTTTATGACAACTTTTCTAGACAACATTCTGACAAAGAGAAGATAATTTTTAATTCTAAATAGAAAAAAGTATCCTAGACTCTGAGTACTTATCAATAGAAATAGTTTCCCGGATTCTAACAACTTTTCTACAGAAGAAGTTTCCATGATTCTGACAAAAGTTCAATAAAAGAAGATTCCTAAAGTCTGACAACTTTTCAATAGAAGAAGTTTCCTAGATTTTAACAACTTTTCCATAGAAAAAGTACAAAAAGTTTCTGACAAAAGTTCTGTAGAAAAGTTTTCTAGATTTTGACAAATTTTAAATGGAAAAAGTTTCCCAGATTCTTACAACTTTTCTATAAAACAAATTTTGTAGATTCTGACATATTTTTAATATAAAAAGTTTCTGATATTATGACAGCACTTTCCCAAAAAGAAGTTTTTTAGATTGCGTCAACTTTTATGAAGAAAATATTGCTTAGATTGTGATTCATTTTCTACAGAAAAAATTGCTCAGATTGTGACAACTTTTCTTAAGAAAGAGTTGCTCATATTGTGAAAATTTATCTAAATAAAAAGTTGCTCAGATTGTGATAACTATTGTTTAGATTTTAACATATTATCTATAGAAAAAATGCTCAGATTCTAACAAGTTTTCTATAGAAGAAGTTGTTCATATTGTGAAAACTTTTCTGAAGAAAAAGTTGCTCATATTGTGAGCAATTATTAGTATAAAAATAGTTGATCATACTGCATCAACTTTGTTAATCATATTGTGTGAACTTTTCTTTTGAAAAAATTTAACAGATTGTGACAATTGTAAAAGTGTAGCAACTTTTTTGCGTAAAATAGTGCTTAGATGGTGACAAACTTTTGTATAGGAAAATTTGCTCGGATTGTGCCAACTTAATATAAAAAAATACTCAGATTGCAACAAATATTTTATATAAAAAGTGACAACTTTTCTATAGAAAAAGTTGCTCAAAATGTAACAACTTTTCTACAGAAAAGGTTGCTTAAGTGGTGACAACTTTTGTAAGGGAAAAGTGGCTCGTACATAAAAAGTTGCTCAGATTATGGCAACTTTTGCGTTAAAAAAGTTGCTTAGTTTCTGACAACTTTTAGTAAATTGCTAAGAACTTAATATGAGCAAACTTTTTAATATCAAATGGTGTAAATTTTATTAAAAAAAACAGTGAGAATTATTTCGTTGTGTTTTTTTTTTTTTTTAATTCACAATCACTTAACATTTTATACAGAATAATGTTGCAGTTGCTTCTGCTGTTGTTTTTGTTTAATAAAACGGATGCATTGCCGTCATTAAGGTTTTCTGTTTTTTTTTCAGCCACATGCTTTTTTGCACTCGGTTTATTTTCCACAAAACCACAATTCGCACTGTAACAAAGAAATGAATTCAAAACCAAATTCAATGTTTAGAAGTCCCAAATGCAAAAATAATTTACTATTTTTTATTTTTTAAGTTAAATTTTCTTCTTTCACAACATAAACTAAGCCACAATGGTGGCTAAAATGCACTTTGTCTATGGAAGGAATGTGTATGTTTAGTGAAGTTGAAGCATATTCCGCTAAAGGCTCTAGGCTAAAGTTAAATATGCATTTTAGAAACCAAAAAAAGGCCTGATGATGGTCTTCTATACTTCTTACAGTTTTCTATTTATTATTTCTGTTACATTGTACATAAATGTGGCATAAATAGAGTCGTGTTGTAAATTATATACTTACAAACACATGTACATACATATTTACTATGTTAAAGTGGAAAATAAGTTAAGTTTTTCTCTACTTTAATTGCCTGGAAAACACCATCAATCACGACCCTCACGTCAAGAGAAAAAAATGAAAAAAAACGACCTCTGGCTGAACTAAATTTTCTACTTTTTTTAAGGTAATTTTTTTAAATGAAAAATTAGTGGTAAAATTTTGTAAAACTGTAAAATGTCAATTATAGTTTAAGGTTCAATCTTTAGTTGAAGGATTAGGAATTAAATTAAAATTAATCCTCGAAAGTTGTTTTTGAGTACTCAATTAGTTAATTTTGTTTGCTAGTTTAAGCGTCCAATGGAGGTGGTTTAAACTTGAGCAAGAAATGCAAAAGTTTAAACAGCTGATGCCAAAAAATTAACACAATTTTTACTAAAATAAACAAAAAATGTTTGATTTATCGATTAGTATAAATTATATATTACTTTACAATATATTTTTTGTTTTAAAATTAAGTCTTCATTAATTTTCATATTACCTTTACAATTGTCCTCTTCTTTTTCATAAAACATGCGTTGTTTTGATAACAAACAGTGAGGTTTTTTGTTGTTTTGTATGGCAACACTAAGGGCGGGTTTCTTACTCATCAGTTAAATTAGGCTTAACTTGCTGTTAGATTAAACTCGGAACAAATTTAGGCAGACTTTAACCGATGATTATGTTTTTCAGTTTTAGATTTAAGCTCAGTTAACTTTGTTAGTATTGCCAAGTTTTCACTCAAAAACATAAACAATGAACAGCTGTTTTTTGCAAACAATACTTTTGTAAAATGGAAAATTTTGAAAAAAATGTTAAATAAACATTAAAAACAATAATTAATAAAACAAAACAAATCAGAAAATTGCAATTTACTTAAAATATTAAGTTTTTTGTTCTTCCGAAATCATTGTTTTATTGTTTTTTTTTTTTTAATTGTGTTTTATCACTTATAACTTGAGTTTAATTGGTCAATTACACTCAGTTAAACTAAGATAATACTTAAGTATCTTTACTGATAACTGAAAAAACATATATTAAACCAGGTTTAACCAAAGAATGAAGCTGATCTTTATCAGAAAAACTCGCCCTAAAAAGTTTAATCTGGTACTCAAAAGTAAGGTTCTATAGTTGAAACGAAAAGTCGACTTTTCGACTTTTTTCATTTAGTTAAAAGTCGACTTTTCGACTTTTTTCATTTAATTAAAAGTCGACTTTTAGACTTTTCGACTATAAGTATTTTATAAATAGTCAACTTTTTCCGACTTTTCGATTTTTTCGAATTTTCGATTTTTTCGACTTTTTGACTATTTTTGACTTCTTTCGACATTTTTCCGACTATTTTTTGAATTTTTTCGAGTTTTTCCGACTATTTTAGAGTTTTTGACTTTTTTTCCACTTTTTTAAAATTTACGACTATTTTTGACTTGTTTCTACAATTTTCGAGTTTTCGACTTTTTCCGACTTTTTCCGACTTTTTCGACTTTAATTGACTTTTTACGACTTTTTTCGACTTTTCGACTCTTTATGACTTTTTTCGACTTTCTTCGACTTATCGACCTTTTTCGACTTATCGACTTTTTTCGACTTTTTACGACTTTCAGACTTTTCGACTTTTATTAACAAAGTCGACTTTTCTACTTTTTCACAGACGATAGTCGAGTTATCGACTTTTTTCGATAAAAAGTCGATTGTTCGATTATTCGAAAGTCGATTTATAGAACCCTACTCAAAAGCATCAGAATCAATTTAGTTTTAGATTAACTAATCTGATAATTAATTGGCATTTGATTGACAACTCAAAAACCCGCCCTAAAACTGTAAATTTAAGATTATTACACTTTTATTTTCCTAAAAATTTACATTACTTAACATTTTTTTCCAACTTTTATTTTCATTCCAGCATGAGTCGTGTTATCAAGTCCAAGGAACGTAAACAATTACAAACATGCCGGGACCATAAAGCTTTACAGGTTCGTATTTATTTACTTTTTAACTGTAAAATTTCTCTAATTCCCTTAAACTTTAACTAAAATCCAATTTTGTTAAATAAATCTTATGCAAATTGAAAATATTATTCCCTTTATAATTCCAAAAAAAAAACTACATTTTCACTTCAATGATTTTGCTTATCATGTATGAATACTTTAGAATACTGCATTTTCAGTACATGTTGCCGACTTGTCTAATGCATTAGTAAAGAAGGATGTGAAATTATATTCATACATATTATATATATTATTTGCTGACATCATTGTCTATCATGAAAATATATAAAAAAAGTAAAAATTATATAGATAGTTATGACAACCAATATAATTGCTTTGAATAATATAACAATTTGTAAGATTGATATAGTCGACTTGACACTAGCACAAAAGTAATATTATCTGTCAAAATTTTGTGCATGAGAGAAAATGCGGATGGAAAATTTTATAAAGAGAGCCATACCTCTTCATTTTTTGAAATTATTAAGTCGCATTAGTCAAACAGCTGTTTCCATATTACTTTGTTATTGTTTTTATGTAAATCTGAAAATTTTTTTCAAAAATTTTTCTAAAGAAAATGTTGCTCAATTGTTTATCAGAATTACAACTATTCCATAGGAAAGGTTGCTCAGATGCAGCCAACTTTTCTATAGAAAAGATTACTCAGATCCAGACAACTTTTCTATAGAAAATGTTGTTTGGCTAACAAAAAATTTTCTATATAAAAGGTTGCTTAGATTCGGACAACTTTTCTATAGAAAAAGTTGCTCAGATTCGGACAACTTATCTATAGAAAAATTTGTTTAAATTCAGACAAGCTTTCTATAGAAAATATTGCTCAGATTCAGACAACTTTTCTATAGAAAGGGTAACTCAAATTCAGACAATTGTTCTATAGGAGAGGTTGCTCAGATTCAGACAACTTATCTATAGAAAAGGTTGTTCATTTTAAGACAACTTATCTATAGCAAAGGTTGCTCAGTTTTGACAACTTTTCTATAAAAAAGGTGGCTTAGATTCGAAAAACTTTTCTTTAGAAAAAGTTGCTCAAATTCGAACAACTTTTTTATAGAAAAATTTGTTTAAATTCAGAAAAGCTTTCTATAGAAAATATTGCTCATATTCAGACAACTTTTCTATAAAGGGAAAGGGTTACTCAAATTAAGACAATTGTTCTATGGAAAAGGCTGCTCAGATTCAGACCACAAAAAAAAGAGGTTGTTAATTTTCAGACAACTTATCTATGGCAAAGGTTGCTCAGTTTCGACAACTTTTTATAGAAAATGTTGCTCAGATTCAGACAACTTTTTTATAGAAAAGATTACACAGATTTGGAATATTGCTCAAATTCGGATAAATTTTCAATACAAAAAGTTTCTCAGATTCGGACAACCTTTCTATAGATTAGGTTGTTTAGATTCAGACAACAACTTCGGATAGAAAAGTTTGCTCAGATTCAGACAACTTTTCTATAGAGAAGGTTGCTTATATTAAGACAACTTATCTATAGCAAAGGTTGTTCAGATTCGACAACTTTTCTATAATAAAGGTTACTCAAATTCGAACAACTTTTCTATAGAAAAGGTTGCTCAGATTCAGATAAGTTTTGTATAGAAAAAGATGGTTATATTCAGAACACTTTTCTATAGAAAAAGCTGTTGAGATTGTGATCACTTTACTAATTCTCACTTTTTTTTAAATAAGTTGGTCTGATTCAGAACATTTTTCTAAAGGAAAAGTTTTTCCGATTCTAACAACTTTTCTGCAGAAAATTTTTCTCGTATTCAAACAAGTTTTCTATAGAAAGTACTTTTTAGATTTCAGTAACTTTTTTATAGAAAAAGTAGCTTATAATCGGATAACTTTATTATAGAAAATGTTACTCTAAATCAAACAAGTTTCTTATGGAAAAGATTGCTCAGATTCGGACATCTTTCCTATGGAAAAGATTGCTCAGATTTGGACAATTTTTCTATAGAAAAGGTTGCTTAGATTCTGACATCTTTAGTAAAGAAAAATTTCTTAGATTCTTACAACTTTTCTGTAGAATATGTTTTCCTGATATAAATACATTTTCTATAAAAAGACTTTTTCATATTTGAATAATTTTTCTATACAAAAATTTGCTCAAAATCAGACAACATTTCTATAAAAATTTGACAGCTCTATACAGAATTTGTCAGCTCAATACAGAAAAAAAGTTCTTAAGATTGTAACTTCTATTTTGCTGAAAAAAAATTGAGCAGATTCAAACTACATTTCTATAGAAAAAGTTACTCATATTTCAACAAAGTTTCTATAGAAAAAGGTTTTCAGATTTTGGCATTTTTTGTTAACTCATAAGCTCACAAGTTTGAAATGAAAAATATGATCAGGTTGTGAAAACTTTTCCATAGAAAAAGTTGTTCTATTCTGAAAAATTTTACCGAATAAGTTGCTTAGGTTCGGCCAACATTGCCATAGTTGCTGGTAATCAGACAACTTCTAGAGAAAAGATTTCCTGATAACTAGAAAAAGTTGATGGGAAAACTTATCTAGCATTGCCATAGTTGCTGGTAATCAGACAACTTCTAGAGAAAAGATTTCCTGATAACTAGAAAAAGTTGATGGGAAAACTTATCTAGCTCGGAGACTTTAAATTAAAATTTGCTAACAGTTTAACTTTTATACAGAAAACTATTCTATAGAAAAAGTTGCTCAGATTCTAATCACTTTTCCAAACAAAAAAGTAAACATTTTTTTATTTTCTTCAAATCGTCATTAGCATCTATGAATATGCAAGTATTCCCTTGCCAGGGGAATAGTTAGACACCAAACCAACTAAATTTTAAATTATACCATGACTCATAAAAAAAGGCATAATTAGTCTACAGTCTAAGTGCTAATGCAAATGTAATTAGCACCATTTTGAAAAAAAAATTAGATATGGCGAAAAGTAATTAGCACTTCAAATACATATCGTCAACGAAATCGTTAGGGTAATTTAACAACTATAAAGTTTATAATTGAATTTAAGTTTTTAAAGTGAAAACAAAAAATTCTATAATAAAAGATTTTAAATGTTTTTTGTTGCTTTTATTACCGTTTTATAGACACGTTTTGCACGTCAAGAAAATCTACTACACACACTGCAGCAAGAGAATAAAGCTCTGCTGTTACGTGTCCGTCAATACGAGCATTGTTTGGATGATGTTATGCGTAAAGTTGTGGATGCTATTGTGGCCGAAGATAATCTACGTGAAGAGGTGGCGCTGCTAAAGGGGCGTGTTAGAGATTTAGAAGCACAAAATGCAGCATTATCGGCAAGTCCCGCTAAGGGACGTGATGAGGGTTATTGCACAATGAGTAGTGGTCAACCACAACCATCGAATGGTCATTTAGAAGATTTACCTGAAGAGCCGGAACAGTGGCTATTGCCAGCTGAACCGTGTTCAACGGAAATGGAAGACTGGAGTATGTCGCAAGAAGAATTGGCTGTGATAACATTAGATGAAGATCGTGATTTGCAACAACAACAACAACATAGAAGGCAACAAAAACTTAGTGATCATGATTGGATATGGAACTCAACGGATTTGCTCAATTCAACAATGGTGGAAACCGATTCTGTGGGTGATAATATATCACAATTGTTGCAACAAAAGGTGATTGAAACTTAACGCTTGGAAAGGAATTGATTAGATACTATTTTGTTTGTTTACTTTTCCAGATTATTTACTCAGAAGATGAGGAGGTGGCCTGTACAGAATTTACCAATGATTTCTATAAGCTGGTTAATATACGTTCCAGTTCTGCACGCAGTCTTTATTCTTATATCGAAGGTGACACCGATGATGAAGATGATGATGAGGATGACGATGATTCCGAAGATGATGATGATGATGGCAATTCTAGTTTATCACCCAGTCATAAACGTTTACGCTCAAAAGTTTTAAAATCCCGCCAAAAACAACCCAGTCCTACGCCTAGTGAGGCTGGTAGGGCTCAGGTAACCAGCTGTTCCTCTAGTGAAACCGATGATTTCTCCCACTGTACCACACATCAAGAAATCACTCTGCAAACACTCAAAGAAAACGAACCTATAAGCGAAGAAGCAATTGAAAATGAAGACGAACAAACACTTGATCAGCATAGTGATATAGAAATTGAAGAGGTGCAATTGGAGAGCGAACTGCAAACACCGCCCCTGATCATAATGAATCATACCAATCATCAGCGACATTTAAGTGAACATATGACCGAAAAAGAGTGTATAGAGCAGATAATTAAGACAGAATTGAGCAGAACACCCAGACATAAACTAATGAAATCTCAATCGACCATCGAGGAAAGAGAGAGCAATAATATCTTAAGAAATCGTCAACAGCAAAATGAGAAACTATCGCAGGTGGTTAGAAGTGGTAGTGTGAACGGTAATTTAGTTACTAAGGCCAGATATCAAGAAAGAATACAAAATTCGAATAATTCCTGGAGACGCAGCAATGGCTGGAAACGTGTTATATCACCCTCGCACTCACCTACGGTAGCCTCTCCTAAAAAGGTAAGAAAACAGTTTAAATGAAAAGAAAACTAATAATGTTTGAGTCTTCTTTAGGAACTTAAAACTTCAGACTTAAAAAGTCCCCCTAAGCCAACACCCACACGCATACCTTCTTGCAAGCCAACTTCCACAACTCCCAACAATCAACAGCAAAAAGTCTCAACAACCACTGCCACACATTTCCAGAATTCTCAACAATCTACACGTAAATCGAAAATTCCTCCACCCGTTCCCGTACGTCGTTCCTATGCTAGTTAAATCTTATTATAAAAACTTGTTAAAACTCAATGAAATCAGAAAGAAACTTATTCTTTTGGAGGTTCTTTTTTTTTGCCCCTGTAAATATTTAAAAAAGAGAAATTAAGTGCGTCATAGTTTAAGTTTATAGAATAAGTCCGAAAAACAAAAACATTTATTAAAAAAAAAGACTAATATGTGATATACATTTGAAAAATATTTAAAAAACAAATTAATAATATTAATATTAGAAACTAAAAACACCAAATTAACTGCCGTTTCAATAGACTTGAAATATTTATAATAAATTTAACATTTTCAAAAATATTACAAATTACTAGGTATATACTTTGAAAAGTTTTAAAGTAAGAAGTAATCGAAAAAGTTTTTAACTTCAAAGTTTCACTTTTCTTCTTAGTTCCACATTGCTTACTCCTCTTGCTATAGCGCTCTCTAAATCCTTAGTAATGTAAAACTTTTTGTAACATTTCTGTTAAACAAATTTTAACATTTTTATTTGAAAAATAATTATTTTAAATTAAAATTTTCTATTAATTTACAACAAATGAAGGAAAAGTTGTTTGGATTCTATAAAATGTTTTCTATATAAAATTAATCTCAAAATCTACAAATTTTTCTCTAGAAAAAGTTGTTTAGAATCTGAAAACAGACTATAGACTAACTATAGACTACACTTAGACTAGACTATAGACTAGACTATAGACTAGACTATAGACTAGACTATAGACTAGACTATAGACTAGACTATAGACTAGACTATAGACTAGACTATAGACTAGACTATAGACTAGACTATAGACTAGACTATAGACTAGACTATAGACTAGACTATCGATTAGACTATAGACTAGACTATGGACTAGACTATAGACTAGACTATAGACTAGACTAAAGACTAGACTATAGACTTGACTATAGACTAGACTATAGACTAGACTATAGATTAGACTATAGATTAGACTATAGATTAGACTATAGATTAGACTATAGACTAGACTATAGACTAGACTATAGATTAGACTATAGACAAGATTATAGACTAGACTTTTCTTTAGACAAACTTGGTTTGATTCAGACAACTTTTCTTTAGACAAAATTGATCTAATTCAGAAAACTTTTCTATAGAAAAACTAAATTAGATTTAGACAACCGTTCTAAAGAAAACTTGCACTGATTCGGAATACTATTATATTCAAAAAGTTCCTCAGATTCGAACAACTTTTCTATTAAAAGAATTGCTCATAGTAAGTCAGATTTAAACTAGATTTTCGGAAGAGTTTTTCGGAATATGGAACGCTACAAAGATTTGGTCAACCTTTCTATAGAAAATAGTTACTTACGAAAATTTTCTGTAGAAAAAGAAAAATTTTATTAAATTGTGATAACTTTTTTACAGAAAAAGTTAATTAGATTATGATAATTTTTATATAGAAAAAGTTGTTCAGATTGTAATAAATTTTATATAGAAAAAGTTGCTCAGATTGTGATAACTTTTCTATAGAAAAAGTTGCTCAGATTGTGATAACTTTTCTATAGAAAAAGTTGCTTAGATTAAGGCAACTTTTCTATATAAAAAGTTAGTCATATTGTGACAAATTTTCTATAGGAAAAGTTATTTAGATTACGACAAATTTTCTATAGAAAAAATTGCTTAATTACGACAATTTTTCTATAAAAAAAAGTTGCTTAGATTCTAACAACTTTTCTATAGAATACACTGCATAGATTCGAAAGTTTACATAGAAAAATAAACTTTAATGTAATTACTTTTTTTAATAAAAAGTTTCTCAGAATCTTAAAGTTTTTCTATAGAATAAAAAGGTTTAATAAAGAATTATTAAATTTGACATAATTTATATTAATATTTTTTTTTCTAAAACTTTCAAGCAATTTATAATTTCTCCCCACTCTCTGAAAAAAAGTAAAGAAAGAGAGTGTATTAGGGTATGAAAATTATAAATTTGCAAATTTATTGAAGAATTTTTTAAAATAATTTTAAAATATAATTTTTATAAGAATTTGCAAAAATTATTTAAAATTTAATATAATTTTATAAACAATAAGGGTTAAAGGTTAAAAAGCAGTCCATTATTTTATAATTTATTTTGTATATAATAATAAATAATTAAATATAAACTATAGTTTTAAAAACAACTATATAAAAAGCTTAAATTAAGAGTAGAAATACAAAACTGTGGATGTGGTGTTTTCTGATTAAAAGAGAAAATGCAAATAAAATAGAGAGCGACTGCAGATTTATTATTGTTTGTTTTTGTATTTCATAGTTAATGTTGATTTCTTCTTATGCCTTGGCATTCACAGGAAAGGGTTAGAAACATAATTTTTGTTTATAGAAAGTAGCAATGGCAACTCTAATGGAAAAGGAAAGCAAATTTGTAAACAAATTAAAATTAATTTTAATTTGTTGAGAATTTCTTTTACGTTTTATGTTGTGAAAACTTAATATAAAAGAAAAAACGGTCTACAGCTGCAGTATGTTATTACTACTCTTAAATATAGGTTAACTTGTTATTTAAAAAAAACAAAAAAGGAAGAAATAGTTTGAAGTAAAAAAAATAACAAGTATAAACTAAAAAGGCTAAAATTATTTACACAAATTATATAATACTATGTTATTTTCTCAAATATTAACTATCAACTTTTAATTATTATTATAATTTCAAAACTAAAATCTGACATTGTTTAGGGATAATTTATTGAGTTTTTCTTTTATTGTATAAAAAACTAAATTATAATTTATTTAATTTTAATACTATTAATTAATTTACTTAAAATTTAAAGAAATAAATAAACGAAAGACATTAAGTAACAAAAGTTAAAGTAAACTAATTAATTAAGTAGTCTTCCGCACAAATATTAAAAGAAAAGAAAATAAATGAAATGAAAAAAATATTAAAAAGAAAAATTACAATAAATATTAATAATAATAATTTTAAGCCAGAAACAAAAACAGAATTCCACTAATAAATAAATAAAAAAAAATAAATTCATAAGAAATGCAATAAAACATAAAGGTTTCTTATTTCAATATTAATATTAAAAAGAAAAAACTAAAAATGTAAATAAAGAAAAAATTTAAAAAATTTATTATAGAAAACAACAACAAAGTAGCTTTGTTAGTTATAACCAGATTAAAAACAATTTAATACACTTAAAACCATCATACACGCTTGTCAGATCTTACAATGTTGTCAGTAAAATGTTCACAAAATATCTAACAATCATCTGAACTTGTAATTTTTTCTTATGCAACATTGTCAGAAAAAGCATTACTGACAATATTGCAAAACAAAATTTTGTAAGTTGACACTGTTATAAGACATTTTCTGTACATTTTACTGTCAACGTTGTAAGATCTAACAACCTTGTATATAAAGCATTATATACGAAAGTTATATCAGTAAGAATAAAAACAAAATAACATCTTTTTCTCAAAATCTTTTTGATAATTTGTTTTATAATTTATTAATAGTTTATAAACTAAAATAAACAAAAAACTATTATTAAGAACTCTATAACTACTTAAAACAATATAGATTTTTACTATAACCTACCTAGCAGTTCGTTTGGACAGTGACGAACTATCTATTTAACCTACTACTTAGGGTTACCGCTTGCCACCGAGCGTACAGCTGACTAGCTATTTTAACATATGCTGGTCTTACGAGGAATTCAATTTGTCACCCTATAGATTACCAAGAGACAGCAAAAAGCTTAAGTTTGTCTCTCTCTAATACAAAGGGTACACTAAAGTGACGATTGTCTTTACCATCGTTTACAAACAGTATATTCGTGATGAAAAGCGAAATAAAGTCAAACAGATGATTAGACATAAATGAAAATCACTAACTTTTTTCGGATGAATTGACTCATTATAGAACTGCTGGGTAATAATAGAATAACACATAAAAATACTAAAAAAATCTTTCCTAATTAAGCAGTTTGTTTTATTTTAAAAATAATCAAACCCACTTTTTAAAAATTTTTTAAAAATTTCCACACACACAATTTATTTGAAATATTTTGCGCAAACAAACAAATATATTCATATTGTAGGTCAGTACAAACAATAAAAACAACAACAAAAACAAATTATTATAAAATAACAAAAAAACAAAATATTGTATTAAAGGATTATTATTAAAACTTATTTCAAATAAGCAATATATAATGGAATAAGTAGGATCGGATCGGTTAAATTGTTTTTAACAATAACCGTTTGAACAAGTGTAAAATGATATAGAAAGTATATATTTCCAAAATATTATGTATACTTCTATAATATTTATAATAAACGAAAAATTATTAAAAAAAAACATGTGTTTTAATTAATTCAAAAGAAGTTAGCGAAACGTTTTAATGAAAAAGCTATACCCAGTAGGCTTTGTTACCCTATGAGAGGAAATAAAAGTGATCACAGATTTCGCTTGTCTTTTATAGTTTTTGAGAAAACGGACTTTTATGTATTCACACAAAATATCGGTTTTTCGTAGGAAATAAAAGTGATCACAGATTTCGCTTGTTTTTGCTCTATCACTTTTAGTTTTTAAGAAGAACGGAATTTTATATTTTCTCTGAAGATATCGTTTTTTGGTAGAAAATAAAAGTGATCACAGATTTCGCTTGTTTTTGCACTTTCACTTTTAGTTTTCGAAAAAAACAAACTTTTATGTTTTCACTCAAAAAATAAGTTTACAAGTAGGATCACAGATTTCGCCTAAACAACTTTTTCTATATAAATGTTTACACAATTGAGCAACTACAGCGAAGCTATTACAATCTGGCCAACTTTTTCTATAGAAAACTTGTCGCAATCTAAGCAACCTTGTCTATAGAAAAGCTGCCATCATTTGAATAAAATTTTCTATAGAAAAGTTCGCTCTCTATAAAAAAGTTGTGTCAGTCTGAGAAACTCCTTCTATAGAGAATATGTCTGAGTCTGATTAACTCTTTCTCTAGAAAAGTTATCTCAGTCTGAGTAACTCTTTCTATAGAAAAATTATCTCAGTCTGAGTAACTCTTTCTATAGAAAAGTTGTAGACTAGACTATAAACTAGACTGTAAATTATACTAGACTATACACTAGACTATAGATTAGACTATAGACTAGACTATAGACTAGACTATAGACTAGACTATAGACTAGACTATAGACTAGACCATAGACTAGACCATAGACTAGACTATAGACTAGACTATAGACTAGACTATAGACTAGACTATAGACTAGACTATAGACTACACTATAGACTAGACTATAGACTATTGACTAGACTATAGACTATTGACTAGACTATAGACTATTGACTAGACTATAGACTATTGACTAGACTATAGACTATTGACTAGACTATAGACTAGACTATAGACTAGACTATAGACTAGACTATAGACTAGACTATAGACTAGACTATAGACTAGACTATAGACTAGGCTATAGACTAGACTATAGACTAGACTATAGACTAGACTATAGACTAGGCTATAGACTAGGCTATAGACTAGACTATAGACTAGACTATAGACTAGACTATAGACTATAGACTATAGACTAGACTATAGACTAGACTATAGACTAGACTATAGACTAGACTATAGACTAGACTATAGACTAGACTATAGACTAGACTATAGACTAGACTATAGACTAGACTATAGACTAGACTATAGACTAGACTATAGACTAGACTATAGACTAGACTATAGACTAGACTATAGACTAGACTATAGACTAGACTATAGACTAGACTATAGACTAGACTATAGACTAGACTATAGACTAGACTATAGACTAGACTATAGACTAGACTATAGACTAGACTATAGACTAGACTATAGACTAGACTATAGACTAGACTATAGACTAGACTATAGACTAGACTATAGACTAGACTATAGACTAGACTATAGACTAGACTATAGACTAGACTATAGACTAGACTATAGACTAGACTATAGACTAGACTATAGACTAGACTATAGACTAGACTATAGACTAGACTATAGACTAGACTATAGACTAGACTATAGACTAGACTATAGACTAGACTATAGACTAGACTATAGACTAGACTATAGACTAGACTATAGACTAGACTATAGACTAGACTATAGACTAGACTATAGACTAGACTATAGACTAGACTATAGACTAGACTATAGACTAGACTATAGACTAGACTATAGACTAGACTATAGACTATAGACTATAGACTAGACTATAGACTAGACTATAGACTAGACTATAGACTAGACTATAGACTAGACTATAGACTAGACTATAGACTAGACTATAGACTAGACTATAGACTAGACTATAGACTAGACTATAGACTAGACTATAGACTAGACTATAGACTAGACTATAGACTAGACTATAGACTAGACTATAGACTAGACTATAGACTAGACTATAGACTAGACTATAGACTAGACTATAGACTAGACTATAGACTAGACTATAGACTAGACTATAGGCTAGACTATAGACTAGACTATAGACTAGACTATAGGCTAGACTATAGACTAGACTATAGACTAGACTATAGGCTAGAGTATAGAGTAGACTATAGAGTAAAGACTAGACTATTAAAATCAATTTTTATTAAAAAATCTGAGTAAGGCCAGGCTTTCATTATTTTCTTCATTTTAATCGTTATTTGATAAATAAAATTTACTTTTTTAATATTTGCATTATTATTAATTTTATTTATTTATGAACAAAATACTTAATAGAAGTTTGGAATTTATTTTTTAGTAGGGTACGTTGAGAGTCTACCATTAACAAAAATAAAACAAAATAGTTATTTTGTTTTATTTTAAGTAGCAAGCATTTTTGATTACTTTTCAAACGTCATAAAGGGGAGAAAAATATAAATAAATCAACACTTAGCCACAACTCCAACAAAAATCTATAAAAAACCGTTATTTGAGAAGATAAAAATAATAAAAAAGAAATTTTAAGAAACACAACATAAAAGAACGTCACAAAAAACAGAACTAATTAAATGTAAAATGTAAGTTGAAAATAAAAACTAACAAAAAATGTTTAAAATATAATAAAAATAAAATTAATAAAAATACTTTTTTTAATAATAATTTGCCCAAAGGTCCTATTTGCAAATACAAAACAAAGAAAATGAATTGATATTAAACACTCCCAATCGTTTGGAAATACTTAAAGAGGGTGCACCAATTAATCAAATTAAAAGTAATTTACTGGGACGAGGAACATATGGCACAGTAATTAAAGCTATTTATAAAGGTAATTCTTTATTCCAGGATTTTGTTTGTAAGATTTTGTAGTTTTTTTCTATAATTATTTCAGCAAAACCGGTGGCAGTTAAAATTATAAAAAATTCACAAGATGTAAATAAACAAACTGCCGGTAATGAGGCCCATATATTGGGTTGGTTACATCCAAATATCGTGAGAATTTTTAAGGTTATTTTTATTAAAAGTTTAATTAGTAAAAACGAAAGCTTAATTATTTATTATTATCAATCTAGATTGAATCTACACCAAATTTTTCCATTGTGGTAATGGAACGTTTTAATGGTCATTGTTTGCAAAAAGTTTTGGATACAATTGAATTGCCTTTAATTCATAGGATCTTGTAAGTATTGTTTAGTCTATCGATTTATCTAGTCTATTGACTAGTCTATAGTCTAATAATTGTCTATTGTTTTGTCTTATGACAGTGTTTAGTTTAGTTCATTAACTAATCTATAGTTAAGTGTCTTATCCATTGATAAGACTCTATATCGACTAACCTATCTAATGTATCGACTAGTCTGTTATCTAGTCTACTGACTAGTCTATGAACTAGTCTACCGTGTAGTCTATTAACTAGTCTACCGTGTAGTCTAAAACCTAGTCTATCATCTAGTCTATTGACTAGTCTATCGTCTAGTCCAATGAATAGTTTACCGACTGGTCAATCGTCAAATCTTTCGACTAGTCTATCATCTAGTGTATTTACTAGTCTTTAGTTTAGTCTGTCGACTAGCCTACCGTTTAGTCT
>NC_060954.1:55535338-55542817 GCF_022045245.1 Lucilia cuprina
TATAGTCTAGTCTATAGTCTAGTCTATAGTCTAGTCTATAGTCTAGTCTATAGTCTAGTCTATAGTCTAGTCTATAGTCTAGTCTATAGTCTAGTCTATAGTCTAGTCTATAGTCTAGTCTATAGTCTAGTCTATAGTCTAGTCTATAGTCTAGTCTATAGTCTAGTCTATAGTCATCTATCTATCTATCTATCTATCCATCTATCTATCTATCTATCTATCTATCTATCTATCTATCTATCTATCTATCTATCTATCTATCTATCTATCTATCTATCTACAGACCAGTTTCAACAAGTTTCAAATAAAAACACTTTCGATCTTTTAAATATATACAATTTATTTATTTAGGACTCATTTGCCGTTTTCATCTTCTCAATAAATAACACGACAAAATGTATCTTCACAGTAAGCTTATTACTTAAAAAATGAAAATATTCAATCAATTATCTTTTGTATCAAATTTACACGATATTTTCCACTTTAAAGTAAAACATTAAAAAGGCAATAAATTAACAAATGCTTAATTTAAAACCAAAAATCAACAGATTTTATATCAAGAATATATATATAAATATACTATAGATTGTTTTTCTTATTATTAATGAGAAAAAAAGTCAAAATCAAAAGAAAAAGATACAAACAACAATTTACATAAAATTCTATTTGTGTTTTTTATGAAGCTCTTCGGTTTCTAAGCGTAAATTCTGAAAGAAAAGAAAATCATTAATTAAAATTTTTCCCGTAATTTAAGAAACACCTCAAACTTACATGAAATACTTCTTGTATTTTATCAGTTATTAATTTTCTAGCCTCCGGTTCAGGAACATTTCTACTTTTTAAATCATTTATAAAATCATTCATATCAATCGGTTTACCAATATTCACCGTTACTCTCTTGCCCCATTTAAGTATATAGGGTTCTACATTTGGCAGCACATCATCCATGCCCTCATGCCACATGGGTATTATTATAGGCACTTTGGAAGATTCATAGATAATACGACCAACACCCCATTTCAGGCGCATTTCTTCTTTAGTCATATTCACTTTACCCTCGGGAAACACATGTACCCAGTGTCCTAATTTTACTTTTTGTACACAAATATCAACAGCATCTTGATAGACACCTTGGCCACGTATTACGGGAATGCATTTACCTATTAATGAAATTTCGAAAATGCAATTAGTTGCTTGAAGAATTGATTAGTCTATGGATCAGTTAGTTAGTAAATTGACTATTTTGTTTTAACAAGTCTATTGACTAATATTTTTTAGTATATTGACTAGTCTGTAGTCTATAGTCTAATATATAGTTTAGTCTATAGTCTAGTCTATAGTCTAGTCTATAGTCTAGTCTATAGTCTAGTCTATAGTCTAGTCTATAGTCTAGTCTATAGTCTAGTCTATAGTCTAGTCTATAGTCTAGTCTATAGTCTAGTCTATAGTCTAGTCTATAGTCTAGTCTATAGTCTAGTCTATAGTCTAGTCTATAGTCTAGTCTATAGTCTAATCTATAGTCTAGTCTATAGTATAGTCTATAGTATTAGTAAAGTTTTCCAATTAGTTCGTCTTAGTCTAACTCTATATTATTACCCGATCAACATACCAAACATAAAAAATGTTGAATGATATTTATTTGTAAAACAAATATCATGGGCTGCCATAGACCATCTAATTTTAAAGGAATTACACACGTAACGCACTGGCAAAACACCTAAAAAACAAACATAATTTAAAATTTATAATTTAAATCAAAATCCAAAGTTTTAATTTTACATACCCCAAAGACCGGGATCATCAAAGCATGAATGATGATTTGATACGGTTACTAAGGGTATACCGGGTGGTCGTTTAGCCACTGCTTCTATCAGTCTTTCTCTATTATAAACTTTTGTTTTATTCATAAAAACTGTAAAGAAAATGTTTATCGATATATAATTAATTCATTATAATTACAATTGTTTATACATATTTATAAGAAATTGAAATGAGTACAAGGTTTAAGGCACTAATTAAGGCATTAATGAAATGTGAAACAAAGCGATTGCCAAAAACATATTGTGACAAAAATAATATTGATAAAAAAGGAATCTTTACAAAAGGATTATAATTTATTATAAATATGTTTATATAGATTATAAAGCGCTTTTACGAAGATATGATGCAGAACTAATTAAAACTATTTTTAGATTTTCTATTAAATGCTACAATTCTTGTTAATTAAAATAAATTAATTTTAATAAATACGAACTTTTTTATTGCAGTACGTACAATTTAGTCATTACCTTTTAAGTATTTCCACAATTAGATTGCACGTTGATGAAAGTAATTGAAACTAAATTGAAAGAAACCAGCAAACATAAATGGCATTTAAGTCACACATATGTACATATGTATATAAAATCAAATGGAAAAAAGTCCTAGATTTGTGATCCCTCGTGTATTCTTTCAAAAGTTGAGGTTTTTTTTATCGAAAACATAATGTCGACATCGTTAAAACACATTTAAATGGAAGAAAGGGTTGTATATTCGGCTGTGGTGTTAAAAAACAATTACTTCGGGATCAACATGCTTAATTTCATGGTTTTAGAGTCAATATTATAAAAAATTAAAAAAAAAATACCTTTTGAAAAACGAAAAAATAAGAAAAAAGTACCCAAAAGTTTCCTTTTATGGGTTCTCACCTAAATCAGACTCTTCATATTTAATTTCGTATTTCCAGGTTCAATATTATAGAAAATTCAAAAAGTACCTCTTAAAAAACAAAAAAAGTACCAAAAGTCTTCTTTTAAAGGTTCTTGCCTAATTCCGACTCTACATACTTAATTTCATGTTTCTAGGTTCAATATTACAAAAAATCCAAAAAGTACCTTTAAAAAAAACGAAAAGTACCAAAAAGTTCCCTTTTTTGGCTTCTAACTTAAGCCAGGCTCCACATACTTAATTTTATGTTTTTAGCCAATAACAACACACTTGTGCTGATCTCGCTCTGCTACTCTTGCTCTGCTGATCTCGCTCTGCCTTGTTTTTATAAACAAGCGAACAATAACAAAATTTATCGTATGATTATGATTTTTTGCAATTTCTGTCTGAGCATGAATAAAAAATCTCAAATTTTGATGAAATTTTCAGAGGTTGTCTCGGTTTTTTGCTAATGTCTCCGTTATTTATAAACCGATTTTGAGATATTTTAAATAGCGATCTTACCGAAATCATATCTTACAATTTATGGAAGATTCGGGTCTCGGCGATATCTGATGTTCTCTAAAAAACTAACTTCAACAAGCATACAGACAGAGGGACACGAAAATTATATTAGAGAAATTGCAAACTGAATGACAAACTTATATATAAACTTCTCATCTCCCCCCGGGGGCATGTTAGCTTGGTGAAGCCTCCACCTTGGTGTTATTGTAATCCCGGGGTATAGAGGTGTTTTTCAATACCTCAGTATGGATGGGAGTCTACTGCTTGGCTTAGTCCTTGCATAGATTGAAAGAAGTCAATGAGTGGCCAGTTGCCCGCAGGACTATGTCCTGGCTGGTCAGTTGGTTGAGGTTCCTTCGGGATCCACGCAGTGGCTGTGGTTTAAACCCAAATTCACGGGAAGAGTAAGTTGCGGTTAAAAGACTTATGTAAGGTAAAGTGAAGGACTAAGCGTTGGAAATTAATTGGTATTAATTGTATATGGTACGGCCTCAGCCCACCCGTCCACCTATAATGAATGTGTCGTATGTTTTTCTCTCATGAATGTGTCGTATAAATGAGATGTGTGCTGGGTATCATATACAAATAATACCATTGAATTTTTCTTCCTTGTCCAGATATGTTTAGAGTATACTCTATTCATATTAGAATTACCACAGTGTGTCCCCGTGAGTAGGAACAAAGTCTTCGGCTTATTTGAAGCATTCTTACTTCGGTTCACCGGTTACGTTTCTAGTTGCTGTTGTCGAATCAACAGAGGCCATCCCAGCTGCGTGGTTTTAAACGGAAGTGATGTTTTTACATCTCGGAAGTTAAGCAACGGGGCAGTAATTGCCAGAGATTAGATAGCTCAAATACTTCAGCAAAGTGCTTGTACATGAGTCAAATCCATGTACAAAAATTGCCACCTGAGTTTTTCATTGAAGGACTCAGGTGCGATGGGAGGACGTTGTTTAAATCTACTTAGTGGACGAAGAAGACCACCGTGGGGTAGAGAATTTAAGCAACGGAAGTTACGCAAAAGGGCAGTAATGGTCAGAGATTAGATAGCTCGAGTACTTTAGCAAAGAGCTTGTACATGGACCGGTCAAATCCATGTACAAAATTTTTTCATTGAAAGATTCAGGTGCGATGGTAGACCGTTGTTTAAATCTACTTAGTGGACGAAGAAGACCACCGTGGGGTAGAGAAGTTAAGCAACGGGGCAATCATGATCAGAAATTAGATAGCTCGAGTACTTTAGCAAAGTGCTTGTACAGGGACCGGTCAAATCCATGTACAAAAATTGCCACCTGAGTTTTTCATTGAAGGACTCAGGTGCGATGGTAGACCGTTGTTTAAATCTACTTAGTCATGCCAGGTACTCATGCAAAGCACTCGACATATTCGTCCAAAAGTCAAGTTTTAATTGATCGACATCATACTATCTATATAAAACAAAAGTCGGCTCTAACTCCATTAAAACACATTTTAATTTAATAAGGTCCACGATTTTTGTAACAAGAACTTATTTTTCCTTAAAGTCTTATGAGTTTATATAACTTGTATATCCGATCAGTAGTTCTAGTATGCCAGTAACAATATAATCCCGAGAATTTCACAGTTCATTTAGTTCAATAGTTTTTACTGGCTACTAAAGATGACAAAGTAATTTTATATATTTTGTTGGTGTTTATGTTAAAATTTTCTTTTTTGTTTTTGCCACACACTTGCCCTCTTGCCAACAGCTAAACATAAAAATAAACATACAGTAATGATCAGAAATCGAGGGAGAAAAGTGAATTTTGTTAAATTTTATTAAAAAAAATTTTGTATTTAATGTGAAAGAGTATGCAAGCGTTAGATCGGTTAGATCTAACATTAATAAATTCAAATATATGAAAATATTTTGCCCATCTGACAGAATAACAATTTACAGCAATATATTTGATCGCCACTGTACATGTGTTATATACACCAGTCATTGACTTGCTATTATATAGACTACTTTTTAAAACACATTAAAAATGTTCATGACCTTGTTACAAAAAAAGCCAAAAAAATACGTTCATGACCATTAATTATATGAATATTCTTCGCTAATAAATTAAGTATTTAATATACCCTACACACACTATAAATACTACCAATAAGATATTGCTTAAAGAAAATAAAAGTAATTTACATATTTAGCAAGCTTTTACACTATACTTTTCACTTTTAAAGTTCTAATAAGTGAAGTGGTTTAATGAAATTTATTTTTTCATTTATATACCGCTGGAAAATTTCCAAAATTTTCGTAAAAAATGTATATAAAATAAATAATCTTAAACAAAAGAATTAAACAAATAGAATTAACAAATTACGTTCTTATTAATATATAAAAAATTTAAACATTTTTTTCTTTGTTAACTTCCGCAATGAGAATAACGAAGGCAAGGTCATACATGCCGCACAGTAGCACATACATACATATTTGTAAATAAAATAAGCAGTGAGTGCTTTCTTTATATAAGATTTCTTAAGCTGAAAATCGTATTATCCAACAAGTTCTTTAAAAACGAATTAATTAAATTAAATTAATTTAAATATGTTTTATTTAAAAATATGAATCAATTTATGTAGATTTTTTAATTAGTGTACAATTTAAAATTTGTGTGAATTTTTTACGTCTAATTGGCAACAATTTTAAAGTACCATACATTAAATAAATAAATTAAAATTTTTCGAACATAAAACATTCATTAGGGTGTAACATATAGAACAGAACTACAACAAAACTAGAACAGAACTAGACCAGAACTAAAACTAGAACAGAACTAGAACAGCATTAGAACAGAACTAGAACAGAACTAGAACAGGACTAGAGCAGAACTAGAACAGAACTAGAACAGAACTAGAACAGAACTAGAACAGAACTAGAACAGAACTAGAACAGAACTAGAACAGAACTAGAACAGAACTAGAACAGAACTAGAACAGAACTAGAACAGAACTAGAACAGAACTAGAACAGAACTAGAACAGAACTAGAACAGAACTAGAACAGAACTAGAACAGAACTAGAACAGAACTAGAACAGAACTAGAACAGAACTAGAACAGAACTAGAACAGAACTAGAACAGAACTAGAACAGAACTAGAACAGGACTAGAGCAGAACTAGAACATAACTAGAACAGAACTACAACAAAACTAGAACATAACTGTACATTTTGTATAGCCTACATTTAGGTTGCTTTAAGGTTTTTTCCCAATCTTTGGAATTTGTATTTCCTTTCTGTTAATGTGGTTTTGTTTTACTAAATTTTAATTTCTATTTTAAACAAAAGCCCATGAAATGTAACATTATTACCAACCTTTTTCTAGTTACTCAAGCTTCGACATTTCATCACATGCTTTTGTTTTGTATCTCACACCACAAACTGTATGTTAGTTAAAAGGTTTGTATGAAACATTACATTTCATTTCTTGACATTTAAACCTTAATGCTCAATAATAAAATTGTAACCCTTACGTTCAACATTAAAACCCACATGTTGTTATATAAAATGTAAAATAGAAAAAAATATATATATGATTTTGGAAATATTCATACAATAACAGTTCAACAAGAGTAAAATACATGTATGCATGTTTGTCTAATGACAGCTACACACAGTTAAAACATTTCCGGTGTTATAAAGATTTCAATTTTGTTTTCCAGCCAAAAAGGACTCTTTTTGGCTCTCTGTTAATAGCTTTCGTATAGTAGATGGAACAGAAAACGACTCAACTATAATTGACTTTAACCCGTACATTAAAGCATACTTTAAGGGGCTTAAAGCTGTTTTAATGTCTGTAATAATGTTTTTTAGTAGTTACATTATTCTAAATAATAATAAACATGTGTAGCATACTTTTGTGATGTTGTTTTTCATTTAATATTTTTGACATAATGTCGAAATAGTTTTGTGTGCATTTTTTTTGTATAAACAAAATGTTTTTCTTTTGTACTTTGGGTATGAAAATGTTGGTGGTTTTGCTGGAAATTGTTATAAGGTTTAGGGGTCAACATGTTTTTGATAAAGTAAAAATATCATGAAGGATATTTAAAGTGATTTAGAGGGAGATGTTATAAAATTGAATGAAAATTTTTAAGTTTTAAATTAAAAATATCTTTGTTTTGAGTTTTATAGTTCAGTTCTATTAGACTATAGACTAGACTATAGACTAGACTATAGACTAGACTATAGACTAGACTATAGACTAGACTATAGACTAGACTATAGACTAGACTATAGACTAGACTA
>NC_060954.1:55542917-55544696 GCF_022045245.1 Lucilia cuprina
ACAGAACTAGAACAGAACTAGAACAGAACTAGAACAGAACTAGAACAGAACTAGAACAGAACTAGAACAGAACTAGAACAGAACTAGAACAGAACTTGAACAGAACCAAAACAAAAATCGAACTGACCTGGAATAGAACTAGAACAAAACTACAACAAAATGAGAACTAAACTACAACAGAACTAGAACTGAGTGCTAAAAAAAGGAATAGTTAATGTTCGATGGCCATTCAGTGATAGGTTTTAATTTTGGTTATCCCCTTAATATATTATCATTGTGACATACATACATACATACACACTTCTTTTTATTTACGAATATTTTATCATATTATTGTATTTTTGTGTTTATAGTGTAAATTGCTTATAATTTAAATTGAAAATTCTATTTCTGGATTTGTTCTTCTTTCTTGTCTATTTCATATAATTTTCAATTTTATGTCATACATACAAATGTAAATATGTTTAGTTTGTATTGTGATAGGCGTTTATGTTTGTATGAATAGCCAGTTCGTTGTTATATTATACGCTTAATTGATCTTAATAAATAAAGAAAAATAAACAAACAAACAAACAACTTTTGAAACTTTCAAACCAATTATTAAATAAATTGTTATATTTGTTAAAAATATGTATATATATAAACAGTGCGAATATGTCCATATGTCCATGTATTGTGAACGTCAAAAGAAAGTATACAGTACCTCATTTTAACTCCTATGGTAGTCAAATATGAAATCATATTAATATTGAAAACATATGATATTTCCATCGAAGTGGGTGTGAATTGCAAAACGAAATTGACCCAAACATAAGAAAGCGTTTATAAAAATTACAGAAACCACTATTTTAACATGAATATTTTCAACTTTTACATGCTGTTAAATTGAAATAACTCCCCAGGATATATGTATGTATATTTTGTAATTACATTCTGAACTTTTCATGATACTAATACACAATATAAATCGTGCATAATATTTTTAAGTATTTTACTATTGTAAAGTTATTTAGAACAAAAGTTTACTGTTGTGCATGAAAATATTTCTTCTTTCTTTTTGTTTTTTCTTTTCTTTACTTTTATTTAATATTCAAAGCCTACAAGGACAATTGCCTGTTATGTTATTTTTTTCATATGAAACTTTATATCAACTGCAGATTTGGTTTGTTTGTAAATAAAAAAAAATAATAATAAACAGAAAAATAATAACAAGTTTGTAAGTTTGGCTATACAAAACATTTAAATTTGAGTGACATCATTGCAATTGAGTTTATGGAATGACAACTAAATATACTATTTGTAGGACCTTAGTGTTTACTTGATATTTATTTAATAGGATTTTTTTAAACATTCTGTAGTCATGTATAAGACTTCTTTGTGAGGCTTGCATACACTTGTACAACTTTTTGGCGCCATTTATTATTAAAATATTTTATTAATTTCATTCTAAGGCTTCAAATAACATTTTGTTCAGACGCATACATGTCCTTAAATTGTATAATCTGAAATTGTATTATTTTAACAGAACTAGAACAGAACTAGAACAGAACTAGGACAGAACTAGAACAGAACTAGGACAGACCTAGAACAGAACTAGAACAGAACTAGAAAAGAACTAGAACAGAACTAGAACAAAACTAGAACAGAACTAGAACAGAACTAGAACAGAAGTAGAACAGAACTAGAACATAACTAGAACATAACTAGAACAGAACTAGAACAGAACTAGAACAGAACTAGAACAGAACTAAAACAGAACTAGAACAGAACTAGAACAGA
>NC_060954.1:55544796-55562296 GCF_022045245.1 Lucilia cuprina
ACTGAACTAGAACTGAACTAGAACTGAAATAGAACTGAACTAGAACTGAACTAGGACTGAACTAGAACTGAACTAGAACTGAACTAGAACTGAACTAGAACTGAACTAAAACTGAACTAGAACTGAACTAGAACTCAACTACAACTGAACTAGAACTGGACTGGAACTGAACTAGAACTGAACTAGAACTGAACTAGAACTGAACTAGAACTGAACTAGAACTGAACTAGAACTGAACTAGAACTGAACTAGAACTGAACTAGAACTGAACTAGAACTGAACTAGAACTGAACTAGAACTGAACTAGAACTGAACTAGAACTGAACTAGAACTGAACTAGAACTGAACTAGAACTGAACTAGAACTGAACTAGAACTGAACTAGAACTGAACTAGAACTGAACTAGAACTGAACTAGAACTGAATTAGAAAAGAACAAAAAATAAACTAGAAAATAAATTTTACTTTTTTAAACCAGTTTTGTAAACATCATCAAATTTCTAATTTGTTAACCTTTGCTGTAGCTACAAACTCAAGGTAGTGTAGCCAAACAACTGGTGCACATTTTTATACTTTACATTGTATTTTACAACCCACAACAAAATGCAATTTATTACTAAATCGATTTTTAGCCTTTTAAAAATATTCCAAAAAAAACACTTACCTTTAGATTGGTGTACCTCAAAAATTGTGCCATGCTTTGTCTGGAAACTACATCAAAACGTTGCATATTTGCAGTAGTATTTCTCCAACACAGAGATAACATCTTTAATTTTATGCTTACTTTCCCCTTAACGATTATTTAAATTTTTTTATTAATTATTTAATACTTTTGTTAAATTTCACTATAGATATGTTTATGTTAATTAATTTTTATGTTTAGCTGGTTGTTATTTAAGCGGCCTTTTTCTTGGTTCTTACGAGCACTAATCAAAATAAAAACACGCCACTTTATAGATTCCACTATACGAATTTATGTTTGGTTTGTAATTATCCTAGTAGCGCATGTCTTGAAATGTTTTGTTTATGTTAGAAAATTATATAAAATTTATAAATTATTAAAAAAACAGAAATGCTTACAAATTAGAAAACACAGTTAATAATAACAAAAATAAGTGTAAACTAAACAGCTGACATTTTGACAATTTATTGACATAACATATGCGGTTTATTAATTCAGGATGAGTGTCTTAAAAAATGGAAATAAAAACAAATTAAATGACATTTCATTTATTTAGGATTTGTTGTTGGCTGGAATGTTTTTGGTAATTTTTGTATATTTATCCTAATATTTTTTGTTTTAATTAATTTTAAATGTCTGTTTCATTTCAAATAGTTTTGGAATCGACCCACTGCTTCGGCTAGACAATCTGCTTTGCGATGCCGGGAACGTTTGGATCAGGAATTTATCGACAAACTAGATAGTTTACATGATGGTGCTTTACGTACTGGTTTGGTATCCCAAGAGGATTTAAAAGAGGCCTATTGTAAGTCTCGTCATATAGAACAAAGACCAAATCGTATTAATATGTGGTATACATTTGGCATAATGGCTTTTGTGATGCTTCTTACACCCATAGTCTATCATGTACTAACATTTATACTGGGTATTAAGTGTTTTTTACCAAATAATAATTTAGTTTGGGAGGCAACACGACCCATCAGTGATTGCAGCTATTGTCGAGGAGTACAAGGACCTTTGGTTTTAAAAAATATGACACGTGAAGAATTTGCACCCTATGCTTATTCCTCTTTACCAATAGTTATTAAAAATGCCGTAAGTCATTGGCCGGCAGCTAAACTTTTAAATCTAAAGCTTTTAAAGAAAATCTATGATAACCATCCCGGCTCTTTGGACGAAGATTGTCATTTTTTGCATTTTCATTCTGATCTCAAGTCCATAAAGGATGTTTTTAATATGCCCGAAGAAAGAGCTAATTTAAGCAGTGGCTCCACCTGGTATGTTGGTTGGAGTAATTGTCATCTTGGTGTTTTGGATGATTTAAGAAAACTATATGGTAGGCCTCATTTCCTACCGGCTGATGCTGAAATGTCCAATATGGATTATGTATTTTTGGGTTATGAACTGGGTGCTTATATGCACGTAAGTTATGTGTGTGGGTTTGCTATGGAACCGTTACATATACTTTTATTAATTTAGATGGATCATATACACCGTTTGATGTGGCAAGCCCAATTAAAGGGTAATAAAAGTTGGCTGTTGGCGCCTACACCTGAATGCGATCAAGTTTGTAATACTTTCTCATTTGTTGCTGGACCTGGAGATGCAGGTATGTATGCTTTTCTGATATGTTTATCTTTTGTCACTATAATGAGAGGTTAAGCCTTAAAGTGTACCCAATTTATTGGGCTTACTTTGTGGTTGAATATAGCCTTGTGTTTAACAAGACCTTTTGATACTAGACTTTATATAAAGCCACGTTATAAATTAGGTTATTGTCAATAGGATTTTTATTTAATTAAAATTAAAATATGTATTTTTCTTTTTAGTATTAATTGACACTCGCTTTTGGTATCATGGTACATCTATACCTAAAGGAAAATTTACTTTAACCATACAATCGGAATATGGTTAATTTGGCGTCATGTGTGCGTTTTCTGAAAATTATTTTCATTATTTCTAAATATTTTTAAGACTGAATTGTAAGAATTTATGGTGTGTCAATAAATAGCTTCAAAAAAATTTTAATAAAATTAAAATTTAATAACTGAAATTAAATGACATTCCAATTAGTGGACGAGTTACTTTTAGTCATTGTGAATAAAAAAAAACGATTGGCAACTTTGACAGAAACCTTTAATATGGCATCACTTACAACAGCTGAGAATATTAATATTTAAGTGAAATTTTGTAAATTAGCGTGCGGAATATTTCTTTTAGTAATTTTTCAATAAAAAACTTAAGATCCTAGTAAGTAAAATAAAATGTCTGGACACTTCAGACCTCCTACATCTGCCCATGTATTGCGCAAACTAAAACAAATTACCCTGCCCAAGGAAAACGCGGTCTATATGACCAATCGCAATCCACGCAATTTGGAAAAATTACGTATTGGTTATAAACCTGACGGCTACCACTTAGAAAAGCCTGGACGCTCTTTCTGGCATAAACTGGAAGTAAACATAAGTGGACGTTATGTTAGTGCAGAGGTAAAACATTTCGAAAATGGCCCAGTGATTAGTGCTTCTACTGCAGAATGGGCCATCAAAAAGCAATTGTTTAAAACCAAAGATACAGCCGCCTTTGTAAACTTGGCTAGAGTGTTAGCCAATCGTTGTCAACAATCGGGCATAACAGAAATGTTATGTACCATAGAAGCAGTGCCGGGAGGCAAATTGCATAAATTTCTAAAAACTGTTGAGGAAAATGGTGTTGTACTAAGGGAAGCCCCCCGTTATGTCCACCCTAAACCATGGGATGCTGAAAGACCCGAAAAACCATGGGAAATATTGGAGGAAGATTTAAAAACTCCTGCCAGTAAATAGTTTAATGTATAGTAATAGAACACTTAAACATAGTTTTTGTTTTAATAAATTCTTTCAAAATTTATATCTGGTGTATTTTTATTATTTTCTTTTTGCACATTTTTTTTTAAACTTAATACAATAATTTTAACTAAATTTATTCGTATTTGTGTTTAATGTCATTCCATAGTTTCTGCAAAAGATTAAAAAAAATATGTTAAAATATTGACAATTACATAATAAACAGAAAGTGGGGGTTTATGAATATTTGCTTTTTTACTTACGCCTTTGTTGGCAGACACGAAAATTTGATCGGAAATCACATCAAATGCGCGTTCAAAGAAGAATACTGAACCCATAATGGCTACAGCATAGGTGGAAGTTCTTTTGAACAAAGCGTTGTAGATGATTTTCATGATGGAATCGTTATTTTACACCAAAAATAAAAATTTAAGACTCGCAAAAATTTCCTGCGTGTTGCACAGCACAAAAAGATTATTTTCCAAGTGTCAAAATTACTAATCATTCACAATAGTATTTTGTATAGAGTTACCGGAGGATAACATTTACAATAAGAGAAAAAAAGTTGCCAGATGGTAGTTTTGCAACTTTTTTCAGATTTTTGCTTTTGTGCAAAGAAATATGAAGGTATTAAGTTATATGCTTGGATCCGGTACTGACCATTGTTGTCACATTAAATGTTTGTTGAAATCGGTTTTGATAAAACCCCATATATTTGCGAGTTCTGAATCTTCAATAATTCTGTTAGTTATGCATTCAAGAAAATCGTTATTTAAAATCTAAATATTTAAATAAAATCGTTATATAAATAGCAAAAATCAAATACAACATCTGAAAATTTCTTAATAAATCAGCCTTTTCGTACATGCTTCGACAAAATACAGCTTTATAAGTGATAAGTGGAGTTCTATAAATCGCCTTTCGAATAATCGAAAAATCGACTTTTTGTCGAAAAGTCTAAGTCAACTACTTTATTCCAAAAAAGTCGATAACTCTATTATCGTCTGTGAAAAAAGTCGAAAAATCGACTTTGGTAATAAAAGTCGGAAAAAGTCGAAAAGAGTCGAAAAAAGTCGAAATTAGTTGAAAAGTCGGAATAAGTCAAAAGGTCTAAAATAGTCGAAAAAAAGTCAAAAATAGTCAAACAGTCGAAAATTGTTAAAAATCGGAAAAAGTCGAAAATCGTCGACAAGTCTGAAAAAGTAGAAAGTCGGAAAATAGTCAAAAAGTCGGAAAAAGACAAAAATAGTCGAAAATTGTTAAGAAGTCTGAAAAAGTCGAAAGGTCGAAAATAGTCGGAAAAAGTCGAAAAAGTCGAAAAATTCGAAAAGTTGAAAAAAGTCGAAAAGTCGACTATTAAAAAATACGGAAAGTCTGAAAGTCGACTTTTAACTAACTGAAAAATTTCGAAAAATCAACTTGCATAAAATGCAAAAAGTTGAAAAGTCGACTTTTAACTAAATGCAAAAACCGAAAAGTCGACTTTTACCTAAAACCGGTGTATGGCGTAAGAGTCGCGATCCACGTAAAATGTTTTTTGTTGAATTCCGTTTTAATTTAAAATCGTTGAAAATTTTAAAACTAAACGTGGATGAAAACATAGGCAGCTTACAATCGACTTTAAGCCGCCGCCGACATTTTTAGTTTCAACCGCCTTTGCTAATATTTGTCAGCACAGAGCTCCGGTTAGCACTTTTTTCTTTTTTTTTTGTATCTTTTAGATAGATTTTATTTTTCACAGACTCCACGACATTCCGGTTACTTTGTGGTGATAGCGTTAATTTGTTCTTGCTGCAGAAATTATATTTTCATATTTTTTTCACTTAAACATTTAACAAAATTTAAAAGTATCTCAAAATGGTCGAACTAACTGGCAGCTCCTCACCCTTTCAACAAAGTATTCCCAATTTGGTCTTCTATGTGCCTGCCGTAGTCGTCTTTGGTTTGGCTGGTAAGTGTTCTTTTTTTCTCACTTCCTGAGTTTGTTTTTTGTTTCTGTTGTTGTAGTTACTTTCTTTGGTGATGTGGAACGAATTAAAAAGCATTTCATTGTAGTAATGATAACTCTACCAACTCAAATTAATACACACAATATTGATAATGAACCAAAAAAAAAAAAAAAATTATGAAAGCATCCCAAATCTAAGCATGTTTGTTTTCCAATAATTGATGTGTAGTTTTTTATATGTTTTTTTATTTTTAAGTTCTAGAAACTTTAATATATGTACGTAACATGGTACAAATACTGCTATGGTACGTACCATCATTATGTGTTAAAAAAAATTTAATTATTTTGGTTATTAGGATTAAAATTAGTAGTTTTTTTAATTCAGTTTTAATTATCATTTATAATACCTTAATAGTATTAACTATTTATTGGAATTTATAGATTTAATTCAAAATTCTTAAATTAATTGAGGCATTAAGTCAATAGACTAGTTCATATATTAGTTAATAAGCTATTCATAGACTAGTCCCTAGACTAATCCATAGACTACTTCGTAAACTAGTTTATACCTTAATCCATTGACTAGTCCGTATACCAAATTAATAAATAGTCAATGGACAAATACATACAATAGTTTATTTACTATTCAATACATAGTAAATCGTTAACAGTCTACTTCATAGATTTGTCCGTAGACTAGTCAGTAAACAAGACCATAGACTAAGCAATTGAATAGACCATAGACTAAACCATAGACTAGACAATAGACTAACCATTATACAAGACCACAGAATAGTCCATAGACTAGTAAGACCGTCTAGCTAATATACTAGATAACATTAACCTACCAAACCAAATCAACTGGATAAGAGCGTTCCCACGACAATTGGATCTTCGCTCCGGAACGACCCGAGTCATACTCGGCCAAAGATTGTCAACCCAACGACAGCTGTATCAACTGAAAGTTTTTTCCCCAGGAAAGAACTATCGGCCACAGTCGAGCTGTTACAACAACAACAACTGGATAAGAGATCTTCACAAGTTTTTTATTTTGACACGTACTTTGTAGGGTTCTATAGTTGAAACGAAAAGTCGACTTTTCAACTTTTTGCATTTTATGAAAAATCGACTTTTCGACTTTTTGCATTTTATGAAAAGTCGATTTTTCGACTTTTTTCATTTTATTCATTAAAATTCGATTTTTCGACTTTTAATATTTTATAAATAGTCGATTTTTTCCGACTTTTTTTTGACTTTTTCCGACTTTCCGACTTTTTTTCGACATTTTCCACTTTTTTTCGACATTTTCCGACTTTTATTTGACTTTTTCGAATATTTCGACTTTTCGACTTTTTCCGACTATTTCGACTTTTTCCGACTTTTTTCGACTTTTTCCGACTCTTTTCGACTTTTTCCGACTTTTCGACTATTTTCGACTATTTTCGACTTTTTCCGACTTTTCGATTTTTTCGAGTTTTTCCGACTATTTTAAAGTTTTTGACTTTTTTCCACTTTTTTTAAAATTTTTAACTATTTTTGACTTGTTTCTCCAATTTTCGACTTTTTTCAACTCTTTCCGACTTTTATTTACAAAGTCGACTTTTTTCATAGACGATAGTCGAGTTATAGACTTTTTTGGAACAAAATAATCGACTTCGACTTTTCGACAAAAAGTCGATTGTTCGATTATTCGAAAGTCGATTTATAGAAACCTAGTATTTTGTAGAACTCAACAACTGTTTATTGATATTTCCATTTCACTTAATAATATGGTAGAAATCTATGCTAATTATAGCATAGACAAAAACCTTTAGACTAAAATAATACTGAAATTTAAATCCAATGTAGAAAATTTATGATAAAAAATACTCAAAATTTCATCTTATAAGATTGTTCAGCTTAAATTAAGGTTCTTTGCTATATATTTATAAAAAAAAACTTATTACAATGTGTCCGACAAATTGTATATAACTTAAATTGTAAGCAAATAATTAACCCCTAATCCCTATACAAATGCCTCCCAATATATATTGATAATACCTTTATACATATGTATGTGTGTTTGTCAATTTGTTAATAATCTTATCATAGAGCTCAATATTTCTTTAAATATATAGTGTAGTATTAAATTAATAAACCACCTTGTTTATAACAACAAACATATGTACATAAAGACCCTTCATGCATTTCGCCTAGAAATTGTTCGTTAAATAAACAAATACAAAATCTATGTGACGACGAATTGACTGAAATTTTTTTTGCTGACGTTGTCACATCAACGAAGGTGTATTATTATATATTTTTTGATAATTTCAGTTTAATTTAGTTGGAATGCAATCATTTTAAAGAAATTTTGATTTGACCACACTTTGATTTTCATTTAAAATCATAATTAATTTACCCGTAGTACAGGTTGTTTCGTTCTTAAATATTTAACTAATTAGTAGTTTACGCGAAAAAGTAAACTATAACGTTTACATTTGAATTTGAAAATTGATTGATTGGTATGTTGTTTTTTGAAGATTCATAATAAAATGAATTAAGAAATTCTATTGACTTTATTGGAGGAAACGTAAATTATTTTTAAATTTTTATAAAATTTTAAAAAAGTGTGTTTTGTTTTATTTTATTAAAAAAATGTATACATTTTCTTATATTGATAACAATGTGATAACAAAATTATATGTATTTGGACAACTTTAAATATTTATAGCCACGTATGCTTGAAATTTTTTGCATGTTTGTTAATAAATTTGTTTTAAATAACAGTGTGTACAAGAATATTTCTTACAATGAATAAGTTTTGTTTTATATTGGAATAGATTTAAATAAAATAGAACTAAAATTCAAGTTGTTATACATATTAACAAGTTGATATTGGTTCATATAATAGATAGATCAAAAGGCTTCAAAGGCTAGAGGGAAAAGACTATATCAAAGACTAGTCTATAAATAAGTACACTATTTCATTTACTAGACAACAAACAGTCACTACAATAGACATGAAGTCGAAGAGCTTTACGTGAGTACCTGGCATGTTGCTCAAGGTGGTACTTTTTCCAACCACTGGGTAAGTAAAAAAGTAAACAACTCACCACTCCCCCTTTGTGTTTCTTACACGTACTTTGCAATTTTGTACGGTCCATGTACAAGCACTTTGCTCGACAACTTGAGCTATCTAATCTCTGACCATTGCTGCCCCGTTGCTTAACTTCTGAGGTGTAAAACTTCACATCCGTTTACAGCACCTTCAATCTATCAATCAATATATGCAAGGACTATAAACACCAATTTATAGTACCGGCCGACTTGAGGTGTTGGTAACACCTCTGTTCCCCGGGGTTGCAATAACACCAAGGTGGAGTTTTCACCAAGGTAACATGCCCCGGGGGGACTACAATAGACAATAGAATAGTTCATAGATTGAGCAATACATTGGGCAATAGACTAGTGAATACAATAGCCAATTTGCAATTACTTTACTCGAGTACTTAAGCTATCTAATCTCTGACCATTGTTGCCCCGTTGCTTAACTTTTGAGGTGTAAAACTTCACATCGGTTTACAGCACCTTCAATCTATCAATCAATATATGCAAGGATTATAAACACCAATTTATAGTACCGGCCGACTTGAGGTGTTGGTAACACCTCTGTTCCCCGGGATTGCAATAACACCAAGGTGGAGTTTTCACCAAGGTAACATGCCCCGGGGGGACTACAATAGACAATAGAATAGTTCATAGATTGAGCACTACATTGGGCAATAGACTAGTGAATACAATAGCGAATTGTATAGAACAGCCAATAGACTAGTCCATAGACTATGTAATAGTCCACAGGCTAATCAATAGACTAGTTAACTGGAAAATTGATAGAATAGTCAATAGACTAGTTCATATATTCCAGTTCATATATTCCACGGCCTAGTCAATAGAATCTTCAATAGACTAGCATATACAATAGTTCACATGCTAAGCAATAGACTAGTCAACAAACTACACATTCGATTATTATCAAGTCATTAGGCAAGTCTGTAGTCTAGTCAATAGATTGGTCCATAGTCTAGTAAATAGACGAATCAATACCTAAAAGTATCAATAGACTATTGAATAATCTAATCAAAAGAAATATTCATTGTCTAGTTAATAGAATCTTCAATAGACTAGTACATAGAAAAGTTCACATGCTAAGGAATAGACTAGTCAACAGACGAATGTGTAGTCTAACATATTGTCATTAGCCAAGTTTGTAGTCAAGTCAATAGATTGGTCCGTAGTCTAGTGAATAGACGAATCAATGGACTAATGAATAATCAATAGAATCTACAACTGACTAGCACATAGAATAGTTCACATGGTTAGCAATAGACTAGTCAACAAACTACACATTCGATTAACACAAAGTCATTAGCCAAGTCTGTAGTCTAGTCAATAGACTAGTCCGTAGTCTAGTGAATAGACTAACCAATACCTAAAAGAATCAATAGACAAATGAATAATATAATTAAAAGTCTACTGAGTAGACAAGTCCGAAGTCTAGGCTATAAAGAACACAATTGTAAGGAATATTTATTGGCTGGCCAATAGACTAGTGCATAGAGTAGTTTACATGCTAAGCAATAGACTAGTCAACAAACTACACATTCGATTAACATAAGCCAAGTCTGTCGTCTGGGTAATAGACTAGTCCGTAGTCTAGTGAATAGACTTATCAATGCCTAAAAAAGTCAAAAGACTAATGAATAATCTTATCAAAAGTATAGTGAAAAATATTCATTGTCTAGTCAATAGAATTAACAGTAAACCAGCACATAGAATAGTTCACATGCTAAGCAATAGGCTAGTCAACAAACTACACATTCGATTAACATAATCTAAGTCTGTAGTATAGTGAAAAGACTGGTCTGTTGTCTAGTGAATCAATGCCTAAAAGAATGAATAGAATCTACAATAGACTAGCGCATAAAAAAGACTACACATTCGACTAACATATAGCCATTGGACAAGACTCTAGTCTAGTCCATAGTCTAGTGAATATACTAAACAATACATAAAAAGAGTCAATAGGCTAATGAACAATCTAATCAAAAGTTTAGTGAGTAGACAAGTCCGAAGTCTAGGCAATTGTAAGAAATATTCAATGTCATACAATATTTAAAATATTACTACCTTCCCTATACATAACTACATAGTTAAAAAGCATTACAACAAATTCTATTTAATATAAATTATATATTTCAATTTAATATCTTATACAAAAAATATCTTTATACATTATTCAATTTTTTATTCTATTTGTGCTGCTCAATTTTTAAATGTTGTAAAAAAAACTTACAAAATTTTCTTACTAAGGAAATGCAGTTTATTAAACTAATTAAACAAAATAATAACAACAAGTTAAACAACAAAGTTTGTATAGTTCATTTAACTAAACTAAAAAAAACACAGCAAAAAGAAATAAATTTAACTAAAAACCTAAACAAAACAACAGCATAATTAAAACACAACATTTTAATAAATTAAAAATAAAAAAAAACTTTCATCAAAACAACACATACACAAACACACACTAAACTATCCACCAAAGAAATCAAAACCAAAAAAGTCAATAAAATTCTTTTCATTTGAATCAATTCTTCACTTTATTTCACTTCCTCCCCCCCCCACTAACCCTTAAACAACAACAACAATTAGTTAAAACTTCATACTTTACCAAATCAAAAGTGTTGTTATAAACGCAAACAAAATGGCTGATGATCCCATAAATCAACAACAATTTGAAGAAGATGTTTTGGCTGCTGCCGGTCAAGATGGTTCCATGAATCTAGGTGATCCTGATGGTAATTTCAAATTGCCCAGTGTCGAGGAAGTATGGAAACTTATCGAACAAATGGATGGTATTAGCGATGAAGAACGTGCTAGTATAAGAGAAAATCTATATAATCCACAGGATGGTACACCACAGGATTTTTTAAAGCGTTTTGCTCAACCCACTGTTACGCATTCATCGTGGGATTATATGATATTCGTTGCTATGATTGTTATACTTTTCCTTATATTTGGTAAGAATTTTGGTTATATTTTAAAATGTTTTTTTTTTTTTTTTTTTTAAAGAAATGTAAAAATTTTTATGACATACAATGATACAACGATACGACAACGATTGTGTATTGGACAAAATTATTTCGTAGATTATTGTTTATTCTAATCAGGTGTTTATATGACTATAGACTGTAACAGGTATTTACAACGAACGAACCAACAAACTCATAACGTTTGTATATTTGCCACATTTTCAAGAAGATAGATTTCCGTGTTACCTACTAAACAGCAAATTAAAAGATGTTATTTTTAGATTTATAAAAATTTGATAAGCCCATCCATTTAATAAGAACAACAAAAACTTTGTTCAACATTATAGATAATAAATATTTGATGAACTAAGGTTAATTGACACAAAATTATTCCATTATATTTTCATATAGAACATCATAGCACAGTGATGGCATAGACAATAGTACAATAGACAAAAGTACTACTAACAAAGTAAATCTTTAAAATTACTACAAACTTGTGGGTGAAAACTAGTTACTTTTTAAATTTATGTATTTCCAAAGGGCAAAAGTTTAATTTAGAGTCTTCAGAATATAAAATTTTAGTGCCGTTTAAAAAATAAAATATTAAATACCATCTCTGTTGGTAAACAATATATACATGCTCATATATTAAATATCAAAACAAAATTTTATTTTTAAAATATTATTAATTGCTGGTCAAAGTGTGTTCAATAATTCTTTTGGAATTTTAAAAAAGTTTAGTTTAATTTGTTTTCAACTAGAGTGATAATATAAACGTGGTAAATCTTAAATATAAATAATAAAAAAAATACTAAAAAACATTAAAAGATTTGAAATTAACCAAATTGGTTTAATCGGTTTAATTTACAAAAATAAAAAAGTTTTTATCCAGTCTATAGTCAGGTTTAGTCTATAGTTAAATCTATAGTTAAGCGTATAGTCAAGTCTAGTCTATAGTCTAGTCTATTCTTTAGTTTAGTCTATGGTTTAGTCAATTTTTAATTTATAGTGTAGTAAATTCTAGTCTACAGTCTAGTCCATTCTAGTCTAGTCAATTCGATTCTGTAGTCTTATCTACAGTATTGTCTATAGTCTAGTCTATAGTCTAGTCTATAGTCTAGTCTAGTCAATTCGATTCTGTAGTCTTATCTATAGTATTGTTTATAGTCTAGTCTATAGTCTAGTCTATAGTCTAGTCTATAGTCTAGTCTGTAGTATAGTCTATAGTCTAGTTGATAGTCTAGTCTGTAGTCTAGTCTATAGTCTAGTTGATAGTCTAGTCTACGGTCTAGTCTGTAGTCTAGTCTAGGGTCAAGTCTGTAGTCTAGTCTACAGTCAAGTCTATAGTCTAGTCTATAGTCAAGTCTGTAGTTTAGTCTACAGTCAAGTCTATAGTCTAGTCTATAATCAAGTCTGTAGTCTAGTCTATAGTCAAGTCTGTAGTCTAGTCTGTAGTCAAGTCTATAGTCAAGTCTATAGTCAAGTCTATAGTCTAGTCTATAGTCAAGTCTATAGTCTAGTCTATAATCTAGTCTATAGTCTAGTCTATAGTCTGGTCTATAGTCTATATTCTATTCTATAGTCTAGTATATAGTCTAGTCTATATTCTAGTCTATTCTATAGTCTAGTATATAGTCTAGTCTATAGTCTAGTCTATATTCTAGTCTATAGCCTATTCTATAGTACAATCTACAGTCTAGTCTACAGTCAAGTCTATAGTCAAGTCTATTGCCTAGTCTATAATCTAGGCTATAGTCTAGTCTATAAGCTGGTCTAGTCTATAGTCAAGTCTTTACTCTGATCTATAGTCAAGTCTATAGTCTCGTCTATAGTCCAATCTTTAGTCAAGTCTATAGTCTAATCTATAGTCAAGTCTATAGTCTAGTCTATAGTCAATTCTACATTCTAGTCTATAGTCTAATCTATAGTCTAGTCTATAGTCTGGTCTATAGTCTAGTCTATAGTCTGAACTATAGTCTAGTTTAGTCTATAGTCTAGTCTATAGTCTAGTCTATAGTCTAGTATATAGTCTAGTCTATAGTCTAGTCTATAGTCTAGTCTATAGTCTAGTCTATAGTCTAGTCTATAGTCTAGTCTTTAGCCTTGTCTATAGTCTAGTCTATAGTCTAGTCTATAGTCTAGTCTATAGTCTAGTCTACAGTCTAGTCTATAGTCTAATCTATAGTCTAGTCTACAGTCTAGTCTATAGTCTAGTCTACAGTCTAGTCTACATTCTAATCTATAGTCTAGTCTACAGTCTAGTCTGCAGTACAGTCTAAAGTCTAGTCTACAGACTAATCTATAGTCTAGTCTATAATATAGCTTATAGTTAAGTCTGTAATATAGCCTATGGGCTAGTCTATAGTTAAGTCAATAATCTAGCCGATAAACTAGTCTATGGTCTAATCTATAATCTAGTCTATACTCTAGTCTAGCCTAAAGACTAGTGTATAGTTTATTCTAGTTCACACGAGGCAAGTCCATAGTCAAGTCTATAAAACGGGCTCTTAGTCCTAATTTTTTATGCAATAGAAATCTTAATTATAATTATAAAAAAACACAAACTCTACGCTCGTATAGTTTAAGTAAAAGCGTTATTATTGAAAAATCTAACGTACATGTTAATTACTTTCAAGTTCAGTTTTATACACAACTTAAAGCTACTAGATATGAAATAAAAAAAAAAAAAATAAACAAAAACTTTTTCCAAGTATCGAGGGGCAATTACTTGTGACTACAAATTAACGGTTTTAATATTATACGTCACGTTTTTTTCCCCCCTAAAAGAGAAGACACATAAATATTTTATTTAATTTTTTTTAACTCAAAGTTCAACATTATTAAACAAATACAATAAACACATTAAACATTAAATTCTAAACCCGTTTTCTTTACAATTTTGTTTGTTTTCTTTTGTTAAACAAATGTTAACAAACATTTCTTTTCTGTAGTTTATAAATGTGTACCTACAACGGACACGGAAAAGTACATTCATTTTCGTTTGTTTTTTTATCGTCATCAATGATAAGAATTTGTTCGACATATGTATATTGGGCAAGTTTTGTCTACACATAGAGTTCTACAGAAACTAACATAAAGATAAGATTAAACCAAATAAATATGCGCGAATAAAGAAAGCTTTTATTTGTTATTGTTGTTGTTGCTGTTATTCATAGTATAAACAAAAATGGTGAGAGTAATAACGCACTACTGAAAGCTTTTATTATTAGTTAGTACACATTGAAACTTTGTAACAAAACGTTAGCGGAAGATAAATGACTACTCCTCACTGGGCTATTGTTTGAAAATAGAGAGTTTAGTTTTAAAACGAAATAAATCATCTAATAATAAAACTTGGTCAAATCTAAAATTCAATAGTTATAATTACAAAAACACAAAAAAAAATAAAGAAACCATGACAGATTTCAATAGTAATGATGGTGAACATGTAATAGAACAATTGAAACAATCGGTAAAATCGATAATTGAAAAAACCGGTTCACACAAATTCACTCATGAACTAATCGACAAGATCCATAAATTGCAACTACAATTAGAGGAGTTATCAAATTCAGATAAAGTACAATTTATACATGAAATGAAAGATTCTTTTCGTGCCACCATCGATAAGATTGAAACGAAACTAATGCAACATGCTCAATTCGAAAGAGTTTATAATTATTCAATATTTGCTGCCATTATATTTTTATTATTATTTATATTTGGTGGGTTATATTTTCATATAATAAAACTTTAATTTAATTGTTTACTCAAGTTGTTAAATTATTTTAAAGAATTTTTTTTATTTAATTGCTATGTAATTTTTTTTTTAATTTTGTTTTTAGCTCTCTTCGGTTATAAATTGTACAAATCTTTAATGGAGAAGGAATTGAAGAAACAAGAGAAACTTAAACAAAAACAATCCAAGAAGAGTAAAAAAGCCAATTAATTATTACACAATTCCAAATGCTAAAAGAGATAGATAGACAGACACTGAGACGACGAAGAGAGGCTTTGTTTTATTTAAGCCAGAGTTTAAAGTTTAAGTTAATAATAACAATAATAATATTTAATAAATAAAAAAAATGTAATAACAAATGTAATTTAATTACTTAAAAATTAAATTAAAAGAGAATTTTTTTACTTATTTCTAGTGTTTATTTATTGTTTTGTCTCATGAACTTTAAAGTAAAATCTTAAGAAATACTATACATAATGTTAAAATGTAGTTATAGACCTTTAGACCTCTAGACTCCACGTAAATTAGTTTGCTAACACAGACCACCCTACTTTAGCTTGGGAGGTCTAAGATAATTTTTGTGCTTTAAAACTTATTGTGCTTCCTATATACTTTTCTAATCTCAATAATCAATAATAAAGTTTTTACGATACTTTTATACGCCAATTAGTAACAGACAAGTCTCTCGAGGTTTTCAAAGATATGTTTAGTTTTGAAAAATTGTATGATTTCGCCATATGTTAAACGCTAATTTATAAAATTTGTTATGTGGTTTACAAATCCCTTCTGTTTCTTGTTAAACAAGGATTTAATCTCTGTTATATTTTCTTCCCTCTTTGTGAAATGTATCTCTTTAGTCTGAGATATTTCGAAATCGTTTTGTGATATGAAAGATCTTAAGCCAGATTTGGATTCTGCATAAAACTTTAACAAGGACTCTATTATACAATGTATGATAAAGGTGCAGGTCAAACTTATTTCGTAACCTTTTTTCTTTTTATTTCATCTTACTTGAGATTATGTTGTATTGCAGGATTTTTCACTTTCACGCACAGATTTATAGTTTTAAAACTTAATTCAGTATTTCGTAACCTTTTTTCTTTTCATTTCATCTTACTTGGAAATATGTTTTATTGGTGGATTTTTCACTTAAACACACTTTTTAACACACAAAGTTAAATTCTGTTACTTTTCACAACACTAGTTTTTTAAACAAATCTGTTCTCAATTTCGAATCAAATTTTTAAAGTTTTTTAAACTAAATTTTTCTTTACAATGTAACAAAATTTAATTCATTAAATCAATAATGTTTAAATTTCTTTCAAAATTTAAATAAACTTACTTGTCATGACATATTCTGATTACATTAACCACATATTGTTTCGAATTCATCACTTGTCTGCTCATGTAATGATTCTATATCATCTTCCAATACTAATTCAATAGCATCCTGTTCGAATTTATCATTATTCTCTATAGATGTTACAGTTTTTGAACGTTTAACTTGTTGTGTACTCTCTTCATCGACATTAAATATTTCATATGATTTATCATCAACTTGTACAACATATTTTTTTAAAGATCTTTTACGTTTGTTGTCATTTTGATGTTTCGTTTGAATATGTGTCTTTAAAAGATTATACGTATAGAATGCTGCACTACAGCCATCTTCATTTAAGTAATTTGAACAAATGTACCTAAAAAAAAATAAATTAAGAATCATGTAACTATTTTGAATATATTTTGTTAACTTACTCTTTCTTATTTTCATGACGTTTTGTATGTATGGTTAAAAGTTGTTTCCTACCAAAGGTTTTATTACAAATTGTACATTTGAATTTTTGCTGATTATTATGTTTATCCATATGAACTTCCAGAGATTTTTCATAGTTCGTCATGAAATCACAAATTTCACATTTATAGGGAAATTCGGAATGTACCTGCGTAAAAAGGTAAGTTAAAATTTTCTATAAAAGAACTTTTTGTAACTTTTTTAATCAGACTTACTTTCTTTTCATGTGCTTCTTTTTCGCTTTTATGAAAATAGCCCTTTTCACAATATTGACAGAAATAACGTTTCATATTAAGATGCACCAAATTACGATGTGATTCTAAATTTCGCCGATTTTTGAAATTTTTAAAACAAACTTCACATTTTATGGCTGTATGGAATTTACCTATATGTTCCTGCAACAGTTTTTGAGTCTTGTACGTACGTTTGCAGTGAGAA
>NC_060954.1:55567296-55572296 GCF_022045245.1 Lucilia cuprina
TAACTTAACTATTTATACGTTTCAACAAAGCAAAGTAGCTATATGAAGAATTGACAATCTGAAAATTAATAAATATAGGTATTGTTAAATTTATTTATTTAATTATTATATGGGATATAAAAACAGTAAGGGTATTCACGAAATGAGTGTAAAATCATTTGAATGAACGATTAGTATGTTTAATTAAAAAACTTTCTGTATATATTTTTAGAAGCAATACAAAACTTACCGATGTAAATGCTGCCAAATTAAAAGTGTACGTTGGATTAACCGATCTAATAACGATGGGTAAATCAAAACGTGTCATCATTAGTAAAGTCAATTTGCGATTAAGTTTATTCCATTCCACCCATTTTGAACAATATAAAAAATATGAAATCTCTTGACTCTTAAAGGTAACCTCACTGGAAAAATAGCAAAGTATATAGATTTGTGATAACATGCACAATTGATAAATTAAAAACTTTATGAAATTCGCATAATCACCGGGATCGGAAAGCTAAAAATACATATATTTTTGTATACATATAAATGAAACATATTTTTTTCCAACTTACAAAAGACATAGCATAAAAATTTGCCACTAATACCAAAACCGAACATGCTATTTGTATGGAAATGGGTAAACTGATCAGATTTTCCACAATACTTGTAATTCTGACAATTTCTTCATAATACTTAATGCAATCTTTTAATTTTATAGTTATGTTATTATCATCTACTATTTTGTGTTCATCCTCTGAGCCCAAATTCTCTAAACGATCACATAAAATATCCAACTGTCCTTTAATGTGTATAAGAAATGAAGCCGATAACGAATCAAATGCTATATTCATATAACAACATATAGACACGGCTATGTATTGATATAAATACATCATTAGATATCTTGGTTTTGTATCGACATTTATTGGATTGTATAGCGACAATGGTAATTCCGTATTATCCACAAAATATTGTGTGACCAGTACCACTTGTAGGGCACACAATGAAATGCTGCAGTAGCTATTCCTTACCGCACGACTTAGTTGCTGTGAGTCTTTAAACATTTTAACTTCACGTTTATTACGCGGACGAAACATAGGTCTATGTATAGTTTCCACAAGTTCGTAGTATAGGTGATTTTTCCATTTAATTGTGGAAAATTTGGACAACACTGCCAGTGATGTGGCAAATATAAAAAATACTTTAATTACTTCATTCAAATCGGTAATATTCGTTATAAATTGTATAAAACAACTGGCATCGAAGGAGAGTACCCAGAAAAATAGTATATAATAGAAATAAAGGTTATGCAGTAGACGAAATCGTGGCGTTACGTTATCGGATAATTTCCAAAGTGCCAGTAGACGAAATATCCATGATTGATATATGTAAAAAGTTTTCAAAGCTTTATGATGATCATGAGTATTCATGATGAAGAAAGTTTTTAATTCTAAATACTTTTAATCGAAATTTCAAATGTTTGTGGCTTTTATAAGAAAAGTGTGGTTTATTTTTAGGAAGACCAGACGCTTAATTGTTAGATTTGATAACGAATAAAATCTTCACAATTTTAACGAGATTTCCGACCCATTTTATATAGAAAATTAAACACACTGTTCAGGATTAATAATGTTTATACCCTTCACCTTCGTGAGAAGGGTATATATAAGTTTGTTATTCCGTTTGAAATTTCTAAATTATAATATTCCGACTCGGAGTCGATTAAGCCATGTCCGTCTGTCTGTTGAAATCAGTTTTTAGAGGTTCCCAGATATCGGCGAGATCCGAATCTTCAATAATTCAGTTAGACATGCTTTCGAAAAGATCTCTATTTAAAATCAGCAAAATCGGTCTAAAAATAACGGAGATATGAGCAAAAATCCGAGACAACCTCTAAAAATTTCATCAAAAAAGCCACATCTTTTTCATGCTTTGTTAAAAAAGCAACAACAATACTGTGAATTGGATAAAGATGTACATATGCATGTGGAGATGTATTTGGTTTTATTCAACTGTGTATTTTTTTTGTATGTTTGGATGCTGTTCTGTTCTCACGAAGGTGAAGGGTATAAAAAGAACAAGGAGATAAAGCAGTTTATGTTGCTGGGTGGTAATACAGTTTGACGGTGGTATTACTGTACAACGGTTAATATTTCATTCTGCTACAGTTTATATTTGTTATGTGTGAGATGTGTGCAGAGATACAAAATAAATAAAAACTGTTTATTAAAACATACTTTGTGAAGGGTATATAAGATTCGGCACATCCTTATATAGAAATATTACTTGTTATATTTTAGATATGTAGAACCAATAAAATTTTTTATTTTTCTTAATATGGTCACCTAATTTTAAATTACCTTAAAATTAAACTAAATAGTCCAATTACCAAATAAGTTCTTAAATAATGTAAATATTTTAAAACAATTTTATTACAGCAAAATCTCATAATACATATTATAGTTAATAAGCTAATCATTCCACTACATATTAAATAAAGTATTTTCCATACAACGAATCATTTAACCATTAACACGCTTTAGTAAAGCATAATAACTATATGACGAATTTACTATCTAAAAAGAATTAAAAAGATTTTGAAACTGGTCACATCCTTTAAATCAAATAAGATAAATATTTACCGAAGTAAATGCTGCCAAATTGAATGAATAAGAACGATTAATACTTTTAATACGTATTGGTTCCTCGAAACGTATCATTAGAAGTAAGACCATTTTACGATTTATCTTATTCCAATTATACCAATCCGACATGTAAAGATTAAAAGATAGTTCAGAACTTTTAAGGGAAACCTCGTTAGAAAAATAGCACATCATAAAAATTTGCGTTAGCATGCAACACTGATAGAGAGCGATTTTGAGAAAAATTGGTAGTTCCTCAGGATCAGAAAGCTGAAATTTTAAATTAGTTTTAGATATAATTTTAGTACAGTTTAAGATTAGTTCTGGTTCAGTTAGAGCGGATTTTTGAGTTGGCAATCAAATGCCAATTTATAATCAGATTAGTTATTAGTACAAGATTAAACTTTGCAGTGTTGCCATACAAAACAACAGAAAACGACACTGTTTGTTATCAAAACAATGCATGTTTTATTGAAAAGAAGAAGAAGTCAATTGTAAATGCGAAATATGAAAATTAATGAAAACTTAAATTTAAAACAAAAAAAAAAAAAAAATTGTCAAGTCCCGGTTATACTAACCGATAATTCAAACATTTTAATGTTTATTGAAAAAATATTGGCATCGGCTGTTTACACTTTTGCATTTCTTGCTGAAGTTTAAACTAGGGTTCTATAGTTGAAACGAAAAGTCGACTTTTCGACTTTTTGTATTTTATGAAAAGTCGACATTTCGACTTTTTGCATTTTATGAAAAGTCGACTTTCTTCATTTAATTAAAATTCGATTTTTCGACTTTTAATCTTTTATAAATAGTCGACTTTTCGACTTTTTTCGACTTTTAGACTTTTTTGCGACTTTTTTCGACTTTTTCCGACTTTTCGACTATTTTCGACTTTTTCCGACTTTTCTCGACTCTTTTCGACTTCGAAAGTCGAAAGTCGATTTATAGAACCCTAGTTTAAACCACCTTCATTGGGCGCTTAAACTAGCAAACAAAGTTAGCTGATTGAGGGCGAGTTTTTCTGATAATGATAATCTTCATTCTTTGGTTAAACCTGGTTTAATATATGTTTCGTGTTTTTCAGTTATCAGTAAAGTTATTTATTATCTTAGTTTAACTGAGTGTAATTGGCCAATTAAACTCAAGTTATAAGTGAGAAAACACAATTAACAAAAACAATAAAACAATGATTTCGGAAGAACAAAAACATAATATTTTAAATAAAATGCAATTTTCTGATTTGTTTTGTTTCAATAATTATTGTTTTAAATGTTTATTTAACATTTTTCAAAAATTTTCCTTTTCCATTTTACAAAAGTATTGTTTGCAAAAAACAGCTGTTCATTGTTTATGTTTTTAAGTGAAAACTTGGCAATACTAACAAAGTAAACTGGAAGCTTAAATCTAAAACTGAAAAACACAATCATCGCTTAGAGTTCGCATAATTTTGTTCTGAGTTTAATCTAACAGCAAGTTAAGCCTAGTTTAACTGAATAGTAAGAAACCCGCCCTGAGTATTCAAAAACAATTTTCAAGGATTAATTTCAATTTAATCCCTAATCCTTCATCTGAAGATTCAGTTCAGTTCTAGTGCATTTTTTTGTTTAATTCTAGTTTATTTCACTTACCATAGACATAGCATAAAAATTTGCAATCAAAACTAATACAGAACAGCCAATTTGCAATGAGATCGGTATACTGACCAAATTTTCAATATCATTCGTTAACATTATTAGACGATTATAATAACGAGCACAATCTTTTAATTGTTGCATTATAAATTGCTGTGATAGTTTTGAATTACAACCAATATTCTCCAAACGATGTCCCAACATATCCAATTGACATTTAATGTGTATAAAGAGGGATGTCGACAACGAGTCAAAAGCTACATTAACCAGACACAAGAGGCTCATGAATATACATTCAAAGGCATACAATGAATTATATTTCCAATTTGTATCCACTTCAAAGGGTATGTAAATATTAACCGGTAATTCTTTGATAGCACTTAAATACTGTGTTATAATTAGGCCACCTAAAGCAGTCACTGAAAGACATGCATAAAATTTGCTCAATTTTGTACTTAGCACAATAGATTTAAGTACAATTTTTCGTTCATAATTGTTTGCCGGTTGAAAGTGTGCATCGATCAATAGTTGAAAAAGTTGTTCGAATAATTGATTTTTAGTTTTTATTCTATCGTACTTGCCATATACGGCAATTGCAGTGCCGAATACAAAAAATACCTTAATAGCTTCATCTATATTATCCAAGTTGGTAACAACTTGCATAAACATGGCCCAATCGAATAGTAACATACCGAAAGTTAAGACATACCCATATATTTTGTAAATCGTTTTCAAACTTTTC
>NC_060954.1:55574796-55663588 GCF_022045245.1 Lucilia cuprina
ATAAAACATCTGACAAACACATTTCGCAGGCCATTCCTTGTCTTTATTGTTTTAAAAACATTTCTTCTAACATTTACTAACTTACATATAAGGAAAAGTTGATGTAACTTAGTAGTCCATAATTTTTGGTAAACGTTGTAGTTGTTAATAGATGTAAAATTAACTATATTTCATAAATACATTGTTGTTGCTTATTGCTTTTAATTACGGTCTGCATTTTTTATTATTATTTGTTTTTTTTTTTGTTCTAATACTTAAAATAGTTTACAAAAGATACAATTTATAAAGTTATATAACTAAACTATAAACTAAATAAGAAAAAATTTTTAACATAAACAAAACCTTAAAATAATTCATATTTAAACGAAGGCAAAAAATCTCTAAAAATATAAATAATCCGGCACAAGATAAATATTATGAGAATTTATTAAAACTCCTTAAACATTCTCCAAGCTATAGCTATAAATAACAATTAAGGATTTTTTACAAATGTTAATAAAATTTACTAAAAATCTTTTTTGATAAACAAAATTTTTAAAATTTTTACATTTGTAATTAATTCTTTAAACAAAACCTAAAGTTAAAAAAAAAACGAACAATTTTATTTACATTAAACATAAACTATGGAAAATTTAAATACATCTAAAGAACTACTTACAATATTTATAAAAAAAATCAAAACTTATATGAATAGAAAAAAGTTATTAGAAGAAATTTTTTCAATAAAATAACCAATTTATAGTTTTTAAATTAATCTATCTATGTTTGCAAAGTAATTTAATTTTATAATATCGAAATGCAGAGTACGAATTTTTTCGATAACATTCATTTTCATATAAAAGAAATTCCAAACATAAATGCATTTTTCTTGCACAAATGTATGTGTGTATGTAAATATTTATAACTAATTTTCATTTTTATTGATTAATTTCATAATAACTTTTCCATTTTGTACTTCTAGACCATATAAACTACCATCACGTATTTCATTATTTAAAACTTCATCGGTAACGGCGACATGTATACCAGCGGGACCGGTAACATAAATTAAACTTTTATTATTGACATCATTGAATATTTTGAACCACTTCCCGAATATTTCGAATGCATACCCCATGCATGAAATGGTGTTGAATTGTCCATCAGGGAGTTGTTACCGCCGCCAGTAGCGGGCACAGGACCGCCATTGTGTGTTGAACTTTTGGCTATAATTTCATAAAATCCTGGAAGTTTAAAAAGTTTTTGTGATAGTTCTTTAGATGTATTTGATATAAGATATACGGCATTAAAATTATTCCCATCTAAACTGACGTAGAAAGTTAAACGTGGTGTTATGGCTCTGAAATGGAAGTAAAAGAGATTGTTGGAATAAGAATGAGAGACAATACAAATAGAGGGAACTTACTTGGCTCGTAAAATGTTAAACATGCGTATGCCATCGGCAAGACCACAGATTTGAATTAAATCCTCTTTAGACATTCTAAAAGAGAGAGAAAATATATTTGATGTGGTAAGTAAGTAAGTACGTAAGTTAGTAAGTGAGAAAGTAAGTAAGTAAGTTAGTAAGTGAGTAAGTAAGTAAGTAAGTAAGTAAGTAAGTAATTAAGTAAGTAAGTAAGTAAGTAAGTAAGTAAGTAAGTAAGTAAGTAAGTAAGTAAATAAGCAAGTAAGTAAGTAAGTAAGTAAGTAAGTAAGTAAGTAAGTAAGTAAGTAAGTAAGTAAGTAAGTAAGTAAGTAAGTAAGTAAGTAAGTAAGTAAGTAAGTAAGTAAGTAAGTAAGTAAGTAAGTAAGTAAGTAAGTAAGTAAGTAAGTAAGTAAGTAAGTAAGTAAGTAAGTAAGTAAGTAAGTAAGTAAGTAAGTAAGTAAGTAAGTAAGTAAGTAAGTAAGTAAGTAAGTAAGTAAGTAAGTAAGTAAGTAAGTAAGTAAGTAAGTAAGTAAGTAAGTAAGTAAGTAAGTAAGTAAGTAAGTAAGTAAGTAAGTAAGTAAGTAAGTAAGTAAGTAAGTAAGTAAGTAAGTAAGTAAGTAAGTAAGTAAGTAAGTAAGTAAGTAAGTAAGTAAGTAAGTAAGTAAGTAAGTAAGTAAGTAAGTAAGTAAGTAAGTAAGTAAGTAAGTAAGTAAGTAAGTAAGTGAGTAAGTAAGTAAGTAAGTAAGTCAGTCAGTAAGTAAGTAAGTAAGTAAGTAAGTAAGTAAGTAAGTAAGTAAGTAAGTAAGTAAGTAAGTAAGTAAGTAAGTGAGTGAGTAAGTAAGTGAGTGAGTGAGTGAGTAAGTAAGTAAGTAAGTAAGTCAGTCAGTAAGTAAGTAAGTAAGTAAGTAAGTAAGTAAGTAAGTAAGTAAGTAAGTAAGTAAGTAAGTAAGTAAGTAAGTAATTAAGTAAGTAAGTAAGTAAGTAAGTAAGTAAATAAGTAAGTAAGTAAGTAAGTAAGTAAGTAAGTAAATAAGTAAGTAAGTAAGTAAGTAAGTAAGTAAGTAAGTAAGTAAGTAAGTAAGTAAGTAAGTAAGTAAGTAAGTAAGTAAGTAAGTAAGTAAGTAAGTAAGTAAGTAAGTAAGTAAGTAAGTAAGTAAGTAAGTAAGTAAGTAAGTAAGTAAGTAAGTAAGTAAGTAAGTAAGTAAGTAAGTAAGTAAATACATCTGCCATTTCGAAACGGTTAATTCCATCAAGTAGTATTCTTCTTTATATTCTCGAAATGTAACTCTCAAATGGTCTATGGCCAATGGACCGATATTAACCATTCGTCTATGGTACCATAAAAGATCATGTGTCAAATTTCATTGAATTATCTTGAAATTCGAGGGTTCAGTTGTATGGGGGCTAGGTGAAATAATAGACTGATCTTAACCATTTTTAATGGGCTTCGCCCCTGGGACAATAGAAGATCATGTACCAAATTTCAAGGTTTGCAGGGACGAACGGAAAGACGGACAGACATAGCTAAATACAAAAAATTATTCTTAGCCGATTGGTATACCTAACGGTGGATATAGGACCAATATTATTGTGCGTTACAAACATCTGCACAAGCCCAATATACCCTCCCCACTAAAATGATATTGGGTACAAAAAATTACATGCTTTACATTCCACAGGCACCCTATCTTGAAGTCCTAAACTTAAGCTCGAATACCCTTTCTATCCCGATCGAACTAACTGTTTAGAAATGTTTCATTTATTTTCAAATCAAAATCCATTCACACTCTACAATGTAAACACAGTGTTAAAATAATGTTGTAAAGTATCTATGAGTAAGTAGTGACATTTAGAGCGAGTTTTTGAGCTAGCGATCAAACGCCAATTAATAATTAGATTAGTTTATCTATCCACTTTGATGTTTTTGAGTAAAAGAATATACTTCGCAGTGTTGCCATACAAAACAACAGAAAACGTCACTGTTTGTTATCAAAACAATGCATGTTTTATAAAAAAGAAGAAGACAATTGTAAGTGTAATATAAAAATTAATGAAAACTTAAATTTAAAACAAAAAGATATATTTTAAAGTCCTCATTATTTATACTTATCGATAAATCAAACATTTTAATGGTATTTTAGTAAAAATTTAGTTTTTTTTGCATTTCTTGCTCAAGTTTAAACCACCTCCATGGGGCGCTTATTGAGTATTTGAAAACAACTTTCAAGGATTAATGTTAATTTAATCCCTAATACTTCAACTAAAAATTGGCCCTTAGTTGTTCCTAATTCTAAATTTACAAAGACAAATAAGTTATTATATATACTATCAATTACCTCATAATATCGGCACCCGAAAAATGGGCAAATGTTGATAAGTATGATGTTAAACGATGATAGGTTAACCAGTGAGTCACTTGTGCCGGTGTAGATTCAGGCATAATTGTAATTGGATTCTTAAAAGAAAAACAAAACAAGTTAATTTATGTACTTAACATTCATTCCGATATACTATAAACTAAAACTTACATATTCATCGATATCGGAGAGCATGTTCGATGCATTAACCATACTATTTGGATCCATTATTTTAAGATTTGTTGAATTTGTTGAGGAAACACTATTTATAGCTATGGGACTAGCGTTGGCATTTGGTGAGGCACTAGTAAATGGTATTATACCATCATATTTGGGCATATGTACAGGAGAATTTGGCCATACCTTCATGCTAAAGTAAATTTATAAAAAGAAAATTGTACTTGAAGGGATATTTTTTATAAATAGAATTCTTAAAGTATAGATTTAAAAAGTAGTTATTTATTTATACGAAAATATAATATACCACATACTTAGTGAAGACGTCTGTTAAAAACTGATAAAAAGACTTAGTGTTGTAACTAAAAATACATATTAATATCATACAAAAACTATAAATCTTCTCTCTTTTAAAGAATTGCAGCGTATATACAATTTTAAATAGGAAAATACATTTACTACATATACTATATGTAGATAAATAAATAAAACATACAACTTGTAACTTTTTTTCTAAAAATAACCGGTTGATCATGTAAATAAACTCTAGGGCGTTTAACGAAATACCACAATCAATACTAGTTTTTAACTTCTGTATGTTAGTAGGGTTCTATAGTTGAAACGAAAAGTTGATTTTTCGACTTTTTGCATTTAGGTAAATGTCGACTTTTCGACTTTATGCATTTAGTTAAAAGTCGACTCTTCAAATTTTTGCATTTTTCGACTTTTTGTATTTTGTAAATAGTCGACTTTTCAACTTTTCCACCTTTTTCGACTTTCCGACTTTTTTCGACTATTTTCGACATTTCGACTATTTTCAACTTTTCGAGTATTTTTAACTTTTCGACTATTTTCAACTTTTCGACTTTTTTCAAGCTTATTTCGACTATTTGTGTCTTTTTCCGACTTTTTTTTTTGGCTATTTTTGACTTTTCGACTATTTCAGACTAGACGATGATTTTTGACCTTTTCTGACTTTTTTCGATTTTCAACTATTTTTGACTGTTTTTTTTAGATTTTCAACTATTTTCGACTTTTTCCGACTTTTTAACTATTTTCGACTTTTTGACTATTTCAGACTTGTCGACGATTTTCGACTTTTTTCCGATTTTTAACTATTTTTGACTTTTCCGACTTTTTTCGACTATTTCAGACTTGTCGAAGATTTTCGACTATTCGACCTTTTTCGACTTTCCGACTTTTTTCGACTATTTTGGACTTTTCGACTATTTTCAACCTTTTTACTTTTTTTAGGCTTTTTTCGACTATTTTTGACTTTTTGACTATTTTTGACTATTTAAGACTTGTCGAAGATTTTCGACCTTTTCCGACTTTTTTTTGATTTTCAACTATTTTCGACTGTTTTTTCGATTTTTAACTATTTTTGACTTTTGGCCTATTTTTGACTTTTTCCCACTTTTTAACTATTTTCGACATTTCGACTATTTCAGACTTGTCGACGATTTTCGACCTTTTCTGACTTCTTTTTTTGTTTTTTTTTTAACTATTTTCGACTGTTTTTTCGATTTTCAACTATTTACGACTATTTCAGACTTGTCGACGATTTTCGACTTTTTCCGACTATTTTTCGACTATTTACGACTATTTCAGACTTGTCGACGATTTTCGACTTTTTCCGACTATTTTTCGATTTTCAACTATTTTTGACTTTTCCGACTATTTTCGACTTTTCGACTATTTTAGACTTTTTCCGAATTTTTAACTATTTTAGACTTTTCGATTATTTCAAAATTGTCGACGATTTTCGATTTTTTCTGACTTTTTTTCGATATTCAACTTTTTTTTTACTTTTCCGACTTTTCGACTATTTTTGATTTTTTCCAACTTTTAGACTATTTTCGACTTTTTCCGACTATTTTCGACTTTTATTTCCAAAGTCGACTTTTCGACTTTTTCAAAGACGATAGTCGATTTACCCGACTTTTTCGACTTCTCGACTTTTTCCGACTATTTTCGACTTTTATTTTCAAAGACGACTTTTCGACTTTTTCAAAGACGATAGTCGAGTTATCGACTTTATTGGAACAAAATAGTCGACTTTGACTTTTTTCGACAAAAAGTCGATTGTTCGATTACGAAAGTCGATTTATAGAACCCTATATGGTAGCAACAAGTACACCGTAAGGAGCTATTCAAAAAGCATTTGCATGTTTATAAGACCTATCTTAAATGAAATTGCCTAGTTGAAGTGTTATGTTAATTGTTGCTTTCATAATATTCTTTAAGCGTACGTCAACAATATTTTATATCAAACTTTACACTTTATTAAATTTAAAGAATTTATTTACATTAACCCTTTTATGGCTAAATTATATAAATCTTATAAGTCCATCATGAAAAGTGTATTTCGGAAGGTAATCGTATATATTGATTAACTGTTTTATTAGTTTAATGTTGAAATATCATTGAGCCCCGTTAACTTCACTTTCGTTTATTGGTTAACTGAAAGTTATTGTGCCGATTAGGGAAGGGTTTCTAACTACTTAGTTTAACTGGGCTTAACTTGCTGTTAGTTTAAACTCGGAACAAATTTTGGGCGGACTTTAACCGATGATTTTGTGTTTTAGTAATGGATTTAAGTTCAGTTAACTTTTTTAGTATTGCCAACTTTTCACTCAAAAACATAAACAATAACCAGCTGTTTTTTGCAAAAAATACTTTTGTAAAATGAAAATTTTTTTTGGAAAAATATTAAATAAACATTTAAAACAATAATAAATAATCATTGAGCTCCGTTAACTTCAATTTCGTTTATCGTTTAACTGAACTGATCCCATCCGTACTTTTCCACACAAAATTTTGACAGATCATATTACTTGTGTGATCGTGTAAAGCCGGCTTTAATCCCTAATCCTTCACCCAATGAATGGCATTTATTAAATTAAAAAAATTGTCTCTTATCTTTAGGCGAATTGACAAAATCCGGTTATAGAAGTAACCGGTCGCTTATTGGAAACAGAAGATGTCAGAAACTTTAAGGCAATGGTACCAGGTAGAACATTGCGATCAAGCTGAACAATGGACTTTTGCTGGAATCTGTTGCTTCTCCTTTGTCTCTATCAGGCCACTAGGGATAATAGACTAGATAATGGGTATAAAATAGTCGGAAATGGAGCCGAAAAAAGTTATTTTATCGAATGTAAAATCATTAAAAACATGACTTCTTGGTGGATAGGATCATTAAAATACTTCTGTAATAATCACTGATTTAAAAAATCCTCCGAAACTTCGTAAAGAACAATGTGTTCCTAAACATTTGATAGGAATTCCTTTCATGGATAAGAAAAGCCTGAGCATTTTTTAGAATTTCCTTTTTTCTCCCGTAAATCAGCGCCTGCACTGCTATTATTACTGATATTAGGATTAACATCCAAGTTTCTGAACATTAGACGGAGTTATAGTGAAATACTTGATTCCTTCTTTGACGAAATTAGATACAAATATCTCGGGACCGATGTTATTAATGATATTTTTAAAGAAAAATTTCTGAACATTTTACAAACATTCGTCATAGAACAGGATCTCTAGTGGTCTAGGTGGATTTTTGTTTTAATATGATCCTTCTCTCTCTACCTAACCTAATGGGTTAAACAAATGTTAATTCATTTTGTTTAACTCGAATCATGTAAATACAATAATTTTCGCTGTAAGTATTGCGCTGTTTTGAAATCAAGTTTTTAAAGTCTGTCTATTTTATTATATTTAATAGATATTAAAAAAAACAATTTATTCAACATTTTTAAACCCAACTTTTTGTGTGAAAAATATAGTTTTATAATAGAGAAAATAAATGATTAATAATTTTGCTTTCCGAAAACATCAATGTCATTAAAGAACAATTTTGTTTTATAAGAAATATTAATTAAAGTATTAATTACTTTAAATGACTGCTTTCTTTAAAGTGAATTTAAGAAAAACAATTTTTTCTAATCCACATGACAAAAAAATGTATATGCGCATTTTAAAAAACAAGAAAAAAATATATTTAAATTAATAAACTGCCATTAATTAATCATAAAATTTTCTATTAACTAAACTTGTAAGTTAATTTAATAATAATTAACAAAAACAAGTACTACTTATAAACTATAAACAAATACTATTTTATTTATTACGCGGTATTATTTAATTTTTATTTTTTTTTTGTAGTAAAAGTCATGTAACACGTGCAAATCTTGAGTGATTTTATAAAATCAAATAAGTATTAATAAATTAATAAAATTTATACAAAGCAAAATCTAGGTGTGAGAATTTGTATAGAAATTATGAACAGAATTGTTTTTCTCAATCGATCTTAAATATCATATAACCATTATTTAAATTATTTAGAAAAAATCTTGTATACTTACTATTCTGGACTAAAGCAACCATTTGTATTGGTATTTGTTGTTGGTGCTATTAATTCCAATGGTATGTCTGTCATAATTGTACACTCGTAGCTTGGTTGGAACTTATCTTGTTCCGATTGTGGTCGTTTTTGGATTTTTTCTCTGTCTTGTTTATGTTTACGATCGGCACCTTTTAATTTAAAAACCTAAAAGAGGGAAAAATAAAAATCATTGATAGATAGGTAGATAGATAGATAGATAGATAGATAGATAGATAGATAGATAGATAGATAGATAGATAGATAGATAGATTGATAGATAGATAGATAGATAGATAGATAGATAGATAGATAGATAGATAGATAGATAGATAGATAGATAGATAGATAGATAGATAGATAGATAGATAGATAGATAGATAGATAGATAGATAGATAGATAGATAGATAGATAGATAGAAATATAATATTTTAAACACTTCAATCATAAAACTCACCTTTATTTGGCAAGCTGCAGCATGGATAGGATGCTTTGCTACACCCAGACTCAGTACCGAACTATTCGGTGTTAAATTACCAGCCTGTGAAGGAGAATTTCCACCTGCTACTCCCAAAGGAGATTTAGTTCCCGCCGCCACTGTATTATTATTATTATTATTATTATTATTATTATTATTATTATTATTATTATTATTCAAATTATTAGTATTTGAACTCTCAACATATGTCTCAATTTGTAATCTAAATGGTACACCCTTTTCGCCACCGTGTTTTTTCGGTGTAAACTCTGTTGATATACAATTGACTTTAATATAAACTCCAACCTCTTTCAAAGGATCCCATAAGATTTCAACCGTATTTAAATAATTTGGATTTAAAGGTTGTGAAACGTGACAGAGACCATAGGATAAGGGTAAATCAACTTCTATAATACGTTCACCGGGACGTGAGGCCTGCCATTGTTGCATCTGTTCACGTTCCATATACTGTAGACGACGTTCGTGGAAACATATTTTAATTACGCTCTATGAAAGAAATAAAAATAAATAAATTACAAGACAAACAAAACAATTGAATTTAATGACCTCTTTTTCATTTTAATCAATAAAATATAAAGTATTTATGTATATATATTCATGATGTATAGCGGCATCATGAGTTCATAAAAAAGATTCATAATATAAATATGTACATTTCTTTTAGGTCTCATTTACAGAAATGTGTTAAAAATTTATAACAACAAACATAGAAAGCTGCCACTGATAGATACCCCTCTCTAAGATGAGTAACAGCAACTTAAGTATATTTCAACGTTTTTATAAAAACTTTTATTATTTTCTTTACTTGTTGGCAATTGTTTCTAATTAATATCAATTTAAAACAATTGTACAACTGTTAATGGACCCAATATATAATTTGAAAGCGAAGCGAAAAAAATGAAAATATTTTGCTATAAAATAATTTAAAATTTTTTAAATAAAAAAAATTCCTTTATTAGACCAGTACAAACCTTTAAGATTTTATCTCTATACAAGGATAAGTCACCGATTTTCTTAAGTTTTATTTCATAACTTTGTCCCTGATTCAAATAGGTTAGTGTGTCTTCATTATTTTTTGTGGCAATAGATGTGGCAGCACCTAATATGTACTGAAATCTAAAAATTACAAGAATCGGTATGTTTGTATTATTATATAGTATTTTTTTAAGTGGTTCAAGAAGAACTTACTTATAGTCATCGCAATTGGAAGTTGTAGATGTTGCAGTTGCGTCTCGTACTGTGGGTATTTGTTCAATTTTACTGGCATCTACGACAGTTAAAAGCTGATGGGTCATAGAAGAGTTGCGTGCTAAAAAGAAATGTTGGAATGTAATATAAGGAAGGGATTTTTTAAATGTTTAGAAATATCTATATAAATAGAATCAAAAATATCAAGTAAAACTATGCTGCTTTTCGAAAGAGGGACTTCAGATTTCGAGGAGTGATATATTCCTAATAACAAATTATTTTTATCGAATTTCTCTTAATACATTTGTCCAATTCACAATCAGTTGTGTACGGATGTATCGTAGTTTTTTTAAATTGATTTGTTTTTGTTTCAAAAAATTTTATTTGAAAAATTTGTATGACTTACAACGATACAACTATACGACATAAATTGTGAATTGAACAATTGATTTTAGTAATTTTTTTTTTTTTGATTTTTTTAAAAGAAAAATTTTTATAAAAAGTAAAATTTTCAAAAAAACTAAGATTAAAGAAATATATTGTATATAAAACGAAGAATTCTTTAAGAAATTCTATAAAACTAGAAATTTTTCTATAAAAAAAGAAAAAATTTGGAAAATTAAAAAAAAATTAAAATATTTATATAAGAAACTTATATTAAAAAATTTTAAATAAAAGAAATTAATCCTAAAAATTTTCTATTAAAAAAGCAAATTTTCGAACATTTTCTATAAAAACATAAATTTTTGGAAAGTTTTCTATTAAACAAAATATTTTTGAAAATATTCTATTAAAGTAGACAAAATTTCAAACATTTTCTATAAAAAGAAAAAATTTTTCAAATTTTTCAATTAGGAAGGCCAGGTTATCACACGTTTGTCCAGAGAAAACCCCACCAACGGACTTAATTTCATCAAAAGTATTAAAGGTCTTCACCAGAAAAAAGTTTTTGAGTTTTAATGGTCTCCACCAGTATTTATTTGAGTTTAAATGGTCTCCACCAGGTTATATCGTGAGAATTTTATAGTCTCCACCAGTTAAAAACATAACCTCACTTTGAGGTAAAACGAAAGCGCGCGTTTAATAAAGACAACGCATAACTTAGCCCAGCCCAAGCCTGACCGTCCTTAAGAAATAAAAACGATGACGCTAGAGTTGTTCCCCAACTCAGACCTGAATTACAATTGTCATTACATATTGCGTTTAGACGATCCCATCCGTACTCTTCTACACAAAGTTTTGACAGATCATATTACTTGTGTGATAGTGTAAATTGGCTCTTGTCAATACAGACGCCGAATTTAAACCTCGTCCACACTAGGAAACTTTTGTTGTGAAACTTTTTCTTAATTTTCTTTTGAAATTTCGTTAATGTCTACACATAGAAACTTTTGTTTCAGAAACTACGTATTAATTGCAATTGCATTAGTTGTACGAATGAGAAGAATGACAAAACAAAACAAGTTTCCGAGTACCGAAACTCCATACCGCGAGAGAGATAAATGATATTCTTTCTCTTTCACGCAAAATCAAAAGTTTCCCAAAAAAGTTTCCTAGTGTGGACCGGCAGTTAATTATTCAACTGCTCCGTGTGAACTTGGTATAAGCATACTCCTGTGATTACTACGTTTACATAAGGGGACAAAAGACGTAACACCTAACTTTCTGCTTTTCTAACAAATGTTTAAATAATGTTAAAGTGGAAAAAGTAAACAAATAATTTATTAATATTGAATACTAAAGTGTAACGAATAACTTAGGGCGGGTTTCTTACTCATCAGTTAAACTAGGCTTAACTTGCTGTTAGATTAAACTCAGAACAAATTTAGGCGAACTCTAACCGATGATTGTGTTTTTCAGTTTTAGATTTAAGCTCAGTTAACTTTGTTAGTATTGCCAAGTTTTCACTCAAAAACATAAACAATGAACAGCTGTTTTTTTCGCAAACAATACTTTTGTAAAATGGAAAATTTTGAAAAAAATGTTAAATAAACATTAAAAACAATAATTAATAAAACAAAACAAATTAGAAAATTGCAATTTACTTAAAATATTAAGTTTTTGTTTTTCCGAAATCATTGTTTTATTGTTTTTGTTAATTGTGTTTTCTCTTGAGATTGCCCAATTACACTCAGTTAAACTAAGATAATAAGTAACTTTACTGATAACTGAAAAACACGAAACATATATTAAACCAGATTTAACCAAAGAATGAAGATTATCTTTATCAGAAAAACTCGCCCTTAAAGTATCGTTAACTTTTACAACACTAAAATCAACCTTGCAAAGCGAAAACAAACAAAAAAATTATCAAAATAAACTGCACGTACATACAAACTGTCAACAATAAACTCCACCTTAATGCAATATGGGGAAATACATATCTACATACATAAATACAAATGTTTTTTTAATAATAAACATAATTAAATTTCCATTATTTCACTTATTTCTTTAAAATTAACAATCAGCACGTGTAGACAACACTAAACTTAACATAACATTTGGACATCAAATTATTATTATTCAAAAAAACGCATTGTCATAGTTCAAAACATTTTATAAAGAAGAAGTTCACTTACCCTGATCGTTGCTATTTTGATTATTTCCCTTGTTTTCATTTGTGTTTTGATCCAAAATGCTGCAATGATGACTGTCAATCAAATCATTTTTGTTCACTTTTTCGGTTGTTGTTTCTATATGACCACCACCGGTTGGCGTTAGTGATGCTGCTGCTACTGCTACTGCTACTGTCGTTGTCAGTGTCTTATCATTTTTGGTTGAAATATTTAAATTACCCGGATCTTGTTGATGAATGTTCAATGAACTTTTATTGATTTTCAATTGATCTGTTTGAGGTTCTTGCTTAAGAGCGGTGGGTAAGCCAGATGCAAATGTCATAAAGGATTCACTTTGAATTGTAAAAGAGAAGAAGAAAATGGATTATTTACATTTAGAAGATTTGAAATCTATCGTACAAGTCAATTTACATAATGCTAGTTTCATATCATTATTTTGTACTGGATTTTTTAAAATATCTATTGTTTTTGAAAACATTTTCTTAATAAGATTTCCGAGAGAAAAGTTGAGTTCATAATAAAATAAAAAAAAAAACTTTCAAACTTACTTATTCAAATAGGAATTACTATTAAATTCCGCATTTAAATCAAAACCAATATCATCGCTCCATGTGCCACGACCTGAAATGAATTGAATTGTATTTATTTAGGTTAAAAAAAAACACATGATGATAAAATCAAGTTTAAAACTTATTTACTATTTTAATTATTAATCGAAAGTGAGGTACAGTACATATTTATTTTATTATTGTTATAACCGTTTTTTTTTCAACAGAAATTGATTATAATTATTATCAATAAATACAACGCCAGTTGTTGACGTTATTATTTTAGTAAACATTCTATGACGTCAAAAACTAGTTATCAATAGGGGTTTTTTTTGGATTCATATAACAGTTATTGTATTGAGAATAAACATATCATACTTCTTATATATTTGTGTATTTTTAATCGGTCCGTAGACGGGCCGATCTACAAATGTCAGTCGTTCTTATTTTACATACAAAAAGGAAATGTATATCGTTATTGTATATGACACTAACTGCCGGTCCACACTAGGAAACTTTTCTTGGGAAACTTTTGATTTTGGCGTGAGAGAGAAAGAGAAAGAATCGCGGTACTGTGTTTCCCGTTCTCGGAAACTTGTTCTTCTCATTCGTACAACAACAAATCAATGCAATTAACACGTAGTTTCTGAAACAAAAGATTCTATGTGTGGACATTAAGGAAACTTTAAAAGAGAATTAAGAAAAAGTTTCTCAACAAAAGTTTCCTAGTGTGGACCAGGTCTAACAAAATAGGACCATCCAGCCTCTTATTAAACAATTTACTTAAAATTGTCTGATACTCATCTTTAGATATCGGCGATCCAAAGTCATAAATTTAGAAATCTACTGAGTACGAAAATAATCTAGTTTTTGTTTAATGTACCCATTTCCAAATTATCCAGATTTCAATTTTACAAAATTCCTGGCTAATTGCCGTGGCTTTCTCCTCTGAACTCTGCCGTTTAGGCGCCGCTTCAATTTTAACTTCAGCGGTAGGAGGAGCATTACCTGAGCCTGCGATTTAGGCCTTGACCCATTGGAGTAAAGCATTTTGCTTCTTGGCGAGTTCCTAGGGTATTTTAGACCCAAGTAGCTCAATAATTCTCAAGGCGGATCGCCTAGTAGTTGCAGCCTGGTTGGTTATTTGTGCCGAGTTATTGTTGTCTGGTCGCCGGACTTGGCAGAGGGTGGTATAGCCTCAGAACAGAAGGATTCCATCACTAAACCTGAGGGTACAGAAGACACTTGGGAAGCTGAAGAAAGAGACGACTTAGCCGACCCCTTTCCAACAGAAGCCGAAGCAGGGTGTTCAACCGCTTTTGCGGTTTGGCCTGAAACAACTTTAGAGGTGCCTGCAGAGAAATACAGGGTTACCACGCCACTTGTGGACCAACTACTTACAGCTTTTTGCTTCTCACATAAAGCCAGCCTGGGTGTGCCAGACTGACTTGCCGGTAGTTCGCAGACTTGTCTGGCCCGGTGTTGCCGCCTGACTAGACTGGATAACAGTCGCATTTGACTCTTCGCGGCCCATTACCGACGCCGGTAAAGAAAACCCTGTCCGGATACGCGGGGCATGCTTCTTCCTTGTTCTCCATGTTTTGTCCGTGTGGACATGTTGCTTTTTCAACCTACTGCCAGGTGAGGTTTAACTGCCGTCAGAAACAGACGCTGGTGGAGTAAGCCAGCTCTCCAAGACCACCCCTCTTACTGAGGAAAAAATTATCGTAGAGAGTACCTCTAAATAATGTATCGTACCTGACAGCACGATTTTCATAGAGACAGGGTAACACAGTTATAGCAAGTTGCCCACCACCTATTACAGTAGAAAAAAATGTCACGCATAAAAAAGTGCAGTTTTGGCACAACTGAGATCTGGATGGTACAGTGGACTTAATGCCTATTGGTATCGTATAGGCCACTACATCCTCAACATATGCCCAATCTGCGGTGCAGTTTACATGACGAATATCGAATTGCAGAATCAATCTCACCTGAATCAGTTCTGAAAACCTTTAAATACATTTTGAGGTTAAATACATTTGAGGATCAACGACGCAGTGTCTATTTATTTGTAAACTTTATTGAATCAGCTGCTACAATAACGAATATTTTACAAAGAACACTATACAATAAATCTGATATTAATAGAGTATACTCTGGACATATCCTGACAAGGAAGGATAACTCAACGGTAGCACATGTGTATAAGATAACTTAAATCCATCTCATACCCCTACTCCATCCGGTATCATATACACTTCACACTAAAACTGGAGGACCACACCACGCGTTCTATACTTTCTTGCATTCTATGCGTCTGTCAAAAAAAGTAGAACCAACGTATTTATATGCTGAAAGTTACAAGCAGCAGCGTAGAATGCCTTGACGCCTAGATTACTTAATGCATGTTTTCTTTTAAAAAAAAAGAAGAAGACAATTGTAATTGTAATATGATGAAATGAAAACTTCAATTTAAAACAAAAAAATATATTGTAAAGTTCCCATTATTTATACTAATCGATAAATCTTACATTTTAATGGTTATTTTAATAAAAATTGTATTAATTTTTTGGCATCAACTGTTTACACTATTGCATTACTTGCTCACCTCTAACCACCTCCATTGAACGCTTAATCAAGCAAACAAAATTAACTAATTGAGTACTCAGGAACAACTTTCAGGGATTAATTTTAATTTAATCCCTAATCTTTCACCTAAAGTTTGGCCCTCTGATGTTAATCCCCTTTGATGTTTTTGAGTACAAGATTAAACTTCACAGTGTTGCCATACAGAATAACAGTAAATGTCACTGTTTGTTATCAAAATAATGCATGTTTTATAAAAAAGAAGAAGACAATTGTAAATGTAATATGAAAATTAATGAAAACTTAAATTTAAAACAAAAAAAATATTTTATTACACTTTTCTTGCTCAAGTTTAAATCACCTCCATTGGACGCTTTAACTAGCAAAAAATTAAATTAGCTGATTGAATACTCAGAAACAACAGAAAAGTCGAAAAATCGACTTTTAATTAAATGAAAAAAGTCGAAAAATCGGCTTTTAACTAAATGCAAAAAGTCGAAAGTCGAAAAGTCGACTTTTCATAAAATGCAAAAAGTCGAAATGTCGACTTTTCATAAAATGCGAAAAGTCGACTTTTCATAAAATGCAAAAAGTCGAAAAGTCGACTTTTCGTTTCAACTATAGAACCCTAGTTTGTAATGAAATTCTGAAGTTCATGTTCTCACTGTGAATAACTCAAATGAAACACTTGCTTATTTGCCCAACATCCCTCGTATCTCTTTTTAATTTATTATTCAGACAAATTGTTTTATTTTCGCGTTTTATGTTTTTGTTATCATTTTCGCAGTGTGTCTTGTTTATATAAATACATATATTATATTGTTTTTGTTTTCTTAATTCTACGACTTCACTTTAAACACTTGGACAAATACAAATTCATAATCATAATCATACTCATACCCACCCATCATCATCGACTATTCTGGTAGCGGCAATATTTTCTCATTGTATTATCACAGTTTAGTAAATTGTTCATTTCTTTTGTTTTTGTTTTTCTTTTATTTTATAGTTTATATAGTAGAGTAGTTGTTGTTAATTTTATTTTTTGGCTAATCAATTGCGTCAGTAGACATTTTGATTATAAATAAACTTAGAAACACTTTAGATTTAAATATTTCTATGTATTTTTATCGTTTTATATTAAAACAAACATTTAAAACACTCAAAACATCCGCCAAAAAAGAGATCTTTATAAAGAAATTATTATTAATTAAAATAAATATTGAATTCGTTAAACAAAAAAATTAATTTCAAAATTACAATATTTTGTTAATGATTTGAAATTTCTTTATGTTTATTAAGAAAGGCGATCACAAAACGACTGAAAGTCATGAGAAATTGATAATAAACGAAAATAAAAGAAAATTTTACAAAACCAAAAAAAAAAAATATTGTATATTCTCTATATGAACAACTGATTATGAAATGTGTTTGTTCTAACCTTATGGAAACAGATCAAGCCACCAGTCAATAATTCGTTGTAGAGGTGGTTTCTATTAGTAAATTGTATTTCGTTGTTTTTTTATTAGTTTACAAGTGATAACTTCTAATCTCAATAAAAAAAATCGAAATATATACTTTCTAATGAACTGTTTGTAGACAATACAAATTCATAAGTTTAGTTAAATATTATGAAAAACTTTTGTATGTATATGTATATGCATTTGTTAACTACTTCATTTCAAAAAATCTAGTTCTTAAGAGGTAGACAAAGTTCAATGAACTTTAAACATTACAAATGCGATATTTATTATTAATATTTAATTCTTTTAAATTTAGATTTAAACCTGCGGTCCTACGGCTGCAAATTGTTGAACCGTTCCATTGTAAACAATGATTTTTAGTCCATACTATACACCGATCTATACTATAGACTGATCTATAGTCAAGACTGTAGACTGATCTATAGTCAAGACTATAGACTGATCTATAGTCAAGACTATAGACTGATCTATAGTCAAAACTATAGACTGATCTATAGTCAAAACTATAGACTGATCTATAGCCAAGACTATAGACTGATCTATAGCTAAGACTATAGACTGATCTATAGTCAAGACTATAGACTGATCTATAGTCAAGACTATAGACTGTTACATAGTCCAAACTATAGACTGATTTATAGTCTAGAATAAAGATTAATTTATAGTCCAGACTATAAGTTTATAGTCTTGACTGATTTGTAGTCAAGACTATAGACTTATCTATATTCAAGACTATAGACTTATCTATAGTCAAGACTATAGACTGATCTATAGTCAAGACTTTAGACTGATCTATAGTCAAGCATATAGACTGATCTATAGTCAACACTATATACTGATCTATTGTCAACACTATAGACTGATCTATAGGCAACACTACATACTGATCTATTGTCAACACTATAGACTGATCTATTGTCAACACTATAGACTGATCTATTGTCAACACTATAGACTGATCTATTGTCAACACAATAGACTGATCTATAGTCAAGACTATAGACTGATCTATAGTCCTGTCTAAAGACTGTTATATAGTCCAAACTATAGACTGATCTATAATCTCGACTATAGACTAATCTATAGTCCAGACTATAGACTGATCTATAGTCAAGACTATAGACTGATCTATAGTCAAGACTATAGACTGATCTATAGTCAAGACTATAGACTGATCTATAGTCAAGACTATAGACTGATCTATAGTCAAGACTATAGATTGATCTATAGTCAAGACTATAGACTGATCTATAGTCAAGACTATAGACTGATTTATGGTCAAGACTATAAACTGATCTATAGTCAAGACTATAGACTGATCTTTAGTCAAGACTATAGACTGATCTATAGTGCAGGCTAATAATTTATTTACAATAATTACGTTTTAAAGTCTCAAAACTGAAAAGTATAAATGATTTTTAAATCAAAAATTTTGTATATTAAAATAGTCTTTAACTTTTGGCTAATTTCGGGTCAGAGTATTAACCAAGTTTGACACTAATCCAAAGAACCAATTTAATTCCTAATTGTTACATTGAAACGATACGGTACATGCAAATGAAAAATTTTTCGTATTGCAAAAAACTCATCAATGATATAAATTTTTATTGTTAAATTAAATAATTAACATACATTTGCGAATAAACACATTCGCGCCTGCTTGTTAGCCACAAAAAAAACCTTTTAAAATTGCTGATTTTAAATTCATAAATGAATAGGTAATATGAAACTAAAATTTCGATTAAATAATTGATTATTTACACAAGACAATAATCAATCCTTGAACTAAACTCATGCATGAAAAAAATTGTGTTTTTTCTTTTTTTGCAATATTTATAGAAGAAACCGATTTTTAAAGAGCAAATACTTTCAGTTTTTTCCATTTCAAGATAATCTAAATCAAGTGTGAGTGTGTGGGCTTATCATTTAAGCGCTTTAGTAACGTAAACATCTTACGATAAGAGGCTATTCTTATAAAATATTTTTCTTTCTTTCTTATTAAGAGTGTGTGGCATTTGAAGACAGTTGTTTAAATATTTTAAGCGACAAAAATACTAACAGGTTAATAAAATTGTTTTTAATTTGTTTACCTATTGTTTTCATTGATAAAGTAACAACAACACCAGTTTTTTTTTAATTTTTATGGAGAAATTATTATGTCTGATTATAAGAAATAAATAAATTAGTCATAAGATGAGAAAACGTATGATTTTTCGTATTGATAACTATTCGGAAATTTTTAAAATTATATTATCTGAAAAATGAGAAACAAACTTACATTTTCTTTCTATCTATTTATCTATATATCCATCTATCTATCTATCTATCTATCTATCTATCTATCTATCTATCTATCTATCTATCTATCTATCTATCTATCTATCTATCTATCTATCTATCTATCGGAGTTCAGTAGCTACTGCGGAGATATCAAGAGCAGATCCCGTTCTGTTTATTTCCATAATAGTCCCTATGAACAGGAATCGAAATTAGGGTAATGTCAGACAGGTGAGCTTGACGAATCCTTCTTGCATTGTTTGACTAGTAAGACAGTGTATGCGGGCGTCATAAATAACTCCCCACTAAATAACTCCCCAAAACAAAAAATTAAATAAGTCCTCAAATTTGGGGACTTGTTTCATTATGAAATAATTCCCCAATTTAAAAATGAAAAAACGCCCCAATGAAATGAATAAACTTCCTAAATTAAAATGAGATAACACCCCATTTTTGGGGCTTTATTTCACATGAAACAAATCCGTAATTTTAAATGAAATAAGTTCCCATTTGAAAATAACGAATTATGGAACAAGTCGGTTTTAGTGACATTTCTAAAAAATGTAGATCGCTCATACTTTCGAGTAGGACTTCAATGTTTAATACATTTCAGTTTAATCGCTTAATAAAAATTCCCTTAATAGCCGGCCTGCGACCGGGCGCAAGAACTTTCTACTGTATGGTATGTCCAACAACGGCTTCGCTTAATAAATATTTCTTAAATAGCCGGCCTACGGCCGGACGCAAGGACTTACCTCTCTATGATTTGACCAACACCGGCTTCGCTTAGTAAAGATTTCCAAAATAGCCGGCCTAAGGCTGAACACTCTTGATACAGTGAGAGTGTATTCTTTGCGAAGCCGGTGTCCAATGTACCCCAGAGGATAAAACCCTTGCGCCCGGCCGAAGGCCGTCTATAAGACATATATTATTTCATTTCGTGTGATAAAAAGTAATATAATGAAATAACTCCCCAAAAATATTTTTAGGAATTTATTTCATTTTTGAATTTTGAATTTTGAGAATTTCAAATGTGAAATAATGCCCCAAAAAACGAATTAAATCCCCAAATTTCGTTGTTTTTGCTTTCTGAACAAATTTTTAGGGAGTAATTTCATTTTTGTTTTGGGGAGTTATTTCGTGGGGAGTTATTTCATGACGCCTGTGTATGCGTTTAGATAAAGAAGTGTTGCCCAACTGTCGACTTTAATTCATACGTTGCCACGAATTTTGTGATCGTACAGCTTTTTATGTCATATGTTTTGTTGGATTCGATATCAGTTATAAAAATAACAATTGCTTAGTATTTTACTATAAATCACTTACCACTACTTAATCGTTCCTTTTTATATTTATCCTTTTCCAACAATTGATGTGTAGAAATTTTAGCTGGTAACTCGCCAGTTTGTGTAGAAGCAGTGCTTTCACTCTGAGCGATATCCAAAGGATCCCAATCCATTCGTCTTTTACGTGATCCACTATTTGAATATATAGTTTGGACGTCAATTATCTGTGGACCTGGCGAATCTTTCGATTGATCGTCTATAATGAAATTATTCGATTAAATTTTGTATTTTCTTTTATAACAACTAATGTGGTTTTTCACAGCGAAACTTACCCGGCCAAGACTCTTCAGAATTTGGGGGAGAGTCAACAAATGTTATAACTGGTTCATATTCGGCACCAAAATGTTGATGATGAAAACCACTCATTAAATTGCGATTTGTTGTATTAGAAAGTTGCTGTAATGATAATTAATATATAAATTAATTAAAATTATGTATGAATAACTATGAATTTTAGAAAAAACTTTAAATTTTCATTAATTAGCACTTTAATTTACAACTGTTTACTAAATATAATTTAATTTATTAATTAGTGTATATGATATATATATTTTTTAAATAAATATATAAACTAAGACTACACTGTTTAACCGACAATTTTGTTAATATTAGCATTATTTTAACAAAAAATAAACTAATAGGAGTAAATTAAAAATTTATAGAAAGTTTTTAGATTTTTTTTAACTTTTGAACAAAATTATATTCTAAAAGCATTAAACTTTTTGTCAGACTGAGTGTGAAAAAAGTATATATTTATAAATCTCATAATTTCATTGTGTGAAATTAAGCTTTACTATATAGAGCTATATAGTACTAAATGTTATTATCAATAAGGTCGAAAGAGTGAGCATTGTTTATTAAATTGAGAAAAAAAAAGAAAGAAAATAAACTTACTGATAATTTTAAATAAATATGATGCTTCTCATAATTTTATAAATGTCTGCTTTAAATTAATATAAATATTATTTATATATAAATTCAAATAAGTACGAAGATTGGCAAGTCTAGTTTCGAAGTATTTATTCTTATCAATAATTAATAATAAATAGAAAAAAATTAAACTGTAATCGAGACAAGGAATTATTTAAAAAAAGTGAAAATAAAGAAGAATATGAACATTTCTATACATAAAATATTGCAAGTTTTACAGATTATACAATTGTTTTAAGAATTATACAATTGCATTTTATAGATTTTTCATAAAGTAGTCTGATTCTCTGCCTCTCTCTCTCTCTCTTACTCTCTAATAGAAGATCATTAAACTTTCCAGGAAAAACTTTACTTACACGGTAAGCAGACAAGTAATATTGAAGCATTGTGGAAGTACTTACTTTTTGAGCTGAATAACTAGTTATTTTTCTTCGACGAGGTTCAAAAAATAACTAATAACAAATATGCTTACCCGATTTTCCCGGTCCTAAGCCAGGCTCTACAGTTACTTTTTGTATTTAATAGTCTTTCCCCTTACTCAGTGCTCTATTAACAAGTTATTTTTATAAAATGTTTTGGAATAGTTTTTATATTAAAAATACTGATATCAATTATAATTCGAACTACAAACGTTGGATAGATGCTTTAAATAATTGAACTAATTCTCTAGATAATTGTCTACAAAACCCATTCAAAAAAATTAAAAAAATGTTATTCATAAGGACTACTCATTACCAGGTAATGTATTAAATAACTACATATTCTAGATTAATCATTAACAAAATTTGAAGATTTTTTGCTGGATTGTCTTTAAGATTCGACCGAATAATCTCCTTAATTTTGGGTTACTAGAAATACATAGTAGGTAGGATTCTATAAATCGACTTTCGAATAATCGAACAATCGACTTTTTGTCGAAAAAAGTTGAAAAGTCGAAAAAAAGTCGGAAAAAGTCGGAAACTCGAAAATTGTAGAAACAAGTCAAAACAAGTAGGAAAGTATCATCGGGCATGGCCGACCATATAATACCCAACACCATGAGTATATTTTTAAAATTTGTATATTTCATAAAGAAACTTTTATATTGAATTTCACCTTAATTCCAAAGTATTAATGCAATTTATGGATAAAAAACTAAATTTTCTAAATGAGGCTTTATAAAGAATATAGGTCAAACATGGGCCGACCCTCATTAAATTTGGGAAAGGGTATAATTTTAAATAACAGCTTGATATAAATGGTTACAAGTAAATTTTAGACGTTTAAGACATATTTTGAAGGTGGGTTTGTATGGGGGCTAGGGTCAAATAAGGGCCGATCATTACGAAAATCTGCATCATTTATACTAATATAAAAATTATTTGTGCCAATTTTAGAGAGATAATAGTATATTTGACGTAATTATGGCATAAAAAGCCCAAATCGGGAGGTACGGTTGTATAGGCTTTGTCCTTGTGCCAAAAAACATGCTTGGTCCAAATTTCATCAAATTATCTTCAAAATTGCGGCCTGTACCTTGCGCACAAGGATAGCCAGCCAGCCAGCCGGACAGACGGTCGGACGGACATGTCTTAATCGACTCAAAAAATGATTCTGCATCGATCGGTATACTTTAAGGTGGGTATTGGACCAATATTTTTGTGTGATACAAACATCAGCACAAACGTATAATAACACCCCCCCCCCCCACTACAGTGGTGTAGGGTATAAATAGTCGAAAATTTTAAAAAAGTGAAAAAAAGTCCAAAACTCTAAAATAGTCGGAAAAACTCGAAAAAAGTAAAAAATAGTCGGAAAAAGTTGAAAAAAGTCGAAATATCGAAAAAAGTCGGAAAAAAGTCAAAAAGTCGAAAAAATCGAAAAAATCGAAAAAAGTTGGAAAAAGTCGAAATATCGAAAAAAGTCGGAAAAAGTCGAAAAGTCGACTTTTTGCTTTTTATGCAATAAGTTTTTTTCGAGTTTTTCAGACTATTTTAGATTTTTTGACTTCTTTCCACTTTTTTTAAATTTTTGACTTTTTTTCTACTATTTTCGAGTTTTCGACTTTTTACGACTTTTTGACTTTTTTCGACTTTTTATTTACAAAGTCGACTTTTTGACTTTTTTCATAGACGATAGTCGAGTTATCGACTTTTTTGGAACAAAATAATCGACTTCGACTTTTCGACAAAAAGTCGATTGGTCAATTATTCGAAAGTTGATTTATATAACCCTTATACATAGACTTTCATAAACATTGATCTATAAGTTGGACTATTAAGCAAGATAGTCACAGACCTTAGACAAGTCACACCTTTGGTGTTTTTTTTTACGTGAAACATTAAATTGAGTCGTGACAAGACTTCACGATCCATGGTATTAACAGTGAGTGAGATAGTGATGTTATAAAATATATATTTGTTAACGGTTCCTCTTGACAGCTAGTGCAGAAAATGTGGAAATGCATTTCATTTAGGAGCTGTATATCCAGTTATTACTACACAAATAATCTTAATATATCCCCCACTTTGATGTTTTAAGTTGCCTAGTATAATTCACAAATTTAATTGACCTCTCAATGACTACTACATATCGTCTGGATTACTTATAAGTAGTCTTATAAAGTGTTACTAATAATGTGTTATATAAATATTTTATAATTCGTTCTTGTCCAACAAAACAAAATCCAAAGAAGCGAAAAAGAAGTAAAATTTATTCCATGGAAGTTCTGAAAAAGACTTGAAAAAGTGATGCTTATAAAACAGGCTTGTTCTTTTTTTATTCAATTACAAATTCACTACATCTGTAGTCATTAGCGGGAAGTAATTTTTATGTCTTATTAGCAAGTGAATTTATCAATCAATCAATCAATCAATCAATCAACTAATCTGCACACACAAACCCAATATACCGTCCCTACTGAAGTGGTGTAGGGTATAATAAACATAATTCATGTCTGCATTAAGTAGGACTACTAAACGGATCAAAACATTCGTCATCCCTGCAAAATCTGTTGAAGTAATCCAAAAAATATTTCCCTTCATATTGGAGTGGACGATCCGTTTATGTTCAAAATTCTGAATTATGGGTTTTCTCAAAATTTTGCTAATATCTCTGTCATTACTTAATTTTTTGCCAATACGAACATTCTCGATAATTAAAGATTGAGATCCCGAAGATATCAGGCATTTTTTAAAAACCCAGTTTCTACAAACATACTGACAGTCAGGCAAATGAACACCTGCCATTCATCTATCACCATTGACTACAATACACTGCTCACTTATCTGACATATTCATAAGAGAACAACATACGATAATCTCACTTTGGGTATACGGGCGTATGAGTTCCATATATTCCTACTTTCCATCCTGTATCATATACAATTAACATCAACTCATTTCATTTGAACCGCAACACATTCTTCCTGTGAATTTGGGTTTAAATCACATCCACTAGTTTAATACCGAAGGAAGCTCAATCAACTGACTAGCCAGGACATAATCTTGCACGGCAACTGGCCACCCTTAGGACTAGCCGAAGACTGAAATGACATTATCCGTTTATAGTCCCGACAGACTTGAAACACTGTAAGCACCTCTTTGCCCGGATTTGCAATAACACCGAAAGGTCGGACAACAGGTGGAGATAGACAATGCTGAATCGACTTAATCTTGCTGGTCCAGATTAAACTAAACAAATGCTTTAAGAGCAGGTTTTTGAGTTGGCAATCAAATGCCAATTAATGGCCCCTTATTCTGCATTTCAATTTGAATCGAAATTTTCTCCGTTTGGCAACTTTGGTATTCTGCCACATAAACAACAACTTACAAAAACGTAATTACGATCGAAATGCAGAATACACACAATCGTAAAGTAATGAAACGAAATGGAATTGCTTCTTCTTTATCTTACGATTCAGCTTTTTGTTGGAATACCTTTGCGTAACTGAATGCGTTAAACTCAAGTTTAAATCACATCCATTGGACGCTTAAACACAATTAATTGAGGGCGAGTTTTTCTGATAAAAATAATATTCATTCTTGGATTAAACCTGGTTTAATATATGTTTCGTGTTTTTCAGTTATCAGTAAAGTTACTTATTATCTTAGTTTAACTGAGTGCTATTGGCCAATTAAACTTCAGTTATAAGTGAGAACACACAATTAATAAAAAACAATAAAACAATGATTTCGGAAGAAGAAAAACTTAATATTTTAAGTAAATTGCAATTTTCTGATTTGTTTTGTTTTATTTATTATTGTTTTAAATGTTTATTTAAAATTTTTCCAAAATTTTTCATTTTACAAAAGTATTGTTTGTAAAAAACAGCTGTTCATTGTTTATGTTTTTGAGCGAAAAGCTGGCAATACTAACAAAGTTAACTGAAGTATAATCCATAACTGAAAAACACAATAATCGGTTAAAGTCCGCCTAAATTTGTTTCGAGTTTAATCTAACACCAAGTTAAGCCTAGTTTAACTGAGTAGTAAGAAAGCCGTCCTTAGTATTTGAAGATAACTTTGTAGGATTAATTTTAATTTAATCTGTAAACCTATTAACAGTTGGTAGAACCTATTTAACAGTTGGTAGAACCACGAAAATTTTATGGGTTGACCCTGATGAGAGCAAGACGAAAAATCTCCTCAAAATGAGCAAATCTGAAGTTAGTATGATAGTACGTATTCTGAGTGGACACACAGGATTACAAGCACATTTTTGCAAAATTCGACGTGCGGATTCAGACGTATGTAGAGCTTGTGGAGAGGACAGTCTTGTAGAACTTTCTTTGCCAATGTCATACATTCGTTAGAAGTTAGATTCAAGTATCTTGGAAGTGATGTTATTCTGGAAATTACATTCCTGACTAACACTGATTGTAAGATACTGAAAAGTAATTCATTCAGTTTCTTTTTTTCTTCTCATGATATCGAGCGCACAACAGGCCCGATTGTGGCCTAGGTGTATTTCTTCGGATTCGAGGTATCAACCTAATCTAATCCTTCACCTCTAGATTGGCCCTAAATGAGATATACAATATATTTTCACACTTACCTGTGCAATATTTGTTGTTATTTGACTATTATGCTGCTGCAGTACTGAAGTCGTTTGTAAATTATTTGAACTATTGTTAAACTCCATTAAATCGTTGTTGTTGTTGTTGTTGTGATAATTGTTTAAAACAAATTTCGTAGAACGCTGATGCTGCATATATTGCTGTTGATTTAACGATTGATTAGCACTCGTATAATTCGAAATGGTTTGAGTGTCGTTATGAGTTTCCAAAGAATAAGGATCCAAAAAAGATTGTATATCAAAATAACTAGATTGATGATGTGGTAGGGAAGCAACCAGCGATAGAGCCATTCGTTAGGCAGAAAGAAAACAATCTTAGAGCACTTTAAAGAAAGAGCTCTTTAGATTTGAAATTTGGGGAAGAGAATATATCTTTTTGAAAGGATCAAGTTTAACACAACAAAAGAAGCACAGTAACTTTGCTAAAAAATGGCGTTTTATTTATTAGGTATTTTGTTTAATATAATTGTTATTAAATTTACATTTTCAACTAATAAACACACAATTTCACAAATTCTTTTTTATAATAAAAATTTTTTCTTTTAACTTTTTTTTTTAGGATTTTAAGTTATATTTTTCTTTAATTACTTTCTTTCTTTTTTTATTTAGTTTTGTTTAGTTTTATAATTATTTCTTTATGATTATTTGATTTAAAAAGTTTAATACAAAATTATTATTTTTTTTTTTTTTTTTTTGACCGGCAACAAAGAGACGGAGGTAAATTTGTTCTTACCACAAACCAATTAAAACAATACAAAAAACGAATTGTAGAGTTTCTTAATACCGGTGGTCTCTCGCTGACGATGACTACGCAATAGAGTATTCTCAACTTTTAACAGCATCTTGTTGATCAGGCACATAAAACTCTCAGGATACTCATGGAGGAAGAAGGAAGAACTCATATAAAATTGTTGTTCAATTTTCTCCATTTATCGTTAACAAAATCTGTTATTTTGATAAATACAAAAACGGTTTTGTGTTAATAAGTTTAAAGTAGCCGTTTTGAAGGATATTTATGTTTTCAATATTTTTAACACAAAGTTTTTTTTTATTTTTTTAATTTAGTTTTTTAAATTTTGTAAGTTGTTTTTAAAACGACGTTAATTTTTAAACTGCGTACAAATTTTGTTTTGTAATATTCTTTTATATATAAAGAATTTTCTTAAGTTTAGTTAGAGAGTTTAACTCAAGTTTTATTTATTTTAGAAAAAAAATTTTATTTGTTTTTATTTTATTTTTTTTAAATAAATTCATTTGCAAACTAAAGTTGTATTTACTTTTTCACACTTTATTTAAGTAAAATTTTCACACATTTTATTTTTTCTTTCGAACAAAATTTGTTTTCTTTTTTTTTCAAACTTTCTTATCTAATAAAGTCTATTTTTTGTATAAATTTTTTTAAAGGCGTATTGGTTTTATAACACTTTTATAATTTTCATTAAAATTAATATTATTATTTTTATTTTTAAAATTTTCTTTTTTTTAGTTTTTTATTTATTTAATTATTTTTTCCCCAAAAAAAGATGAAAACACGGTAATTGTTGCAAGCACACGTTAGTGGAGCAATTTTAACACAACGAAGCAAGGCTTCGCATGGCGAAAGGAGACCAGCATCTTAGCAAAATCTTGGTTGAAACAACCACCCAGCGAACGCGTACAACGACGGATCAAATATACGTACGAAACGGAACAACAGCTTCGAAACGAGTGTAAGAACGTTGAGAGCTAAACGATCAATGAATGCGCAGATCTACAACAAAATTTTTGTAAACGTATTAGTAGTATTGATTTAAAAAAAGAGAAAAAGAGAGCAGTAGTTTTAGTAGTAATAATATTAAATATATGTATAATTGTTATATCAGTATCTTTTTTTTTTACTTCTTGCCTTCAGTTCTATAGTAAGCCTGATGATTTGTGTGCAAAAAAAAAAATTGTTATAAAATAAATAAAATGATAATTGAAGCTGCTTTTATTTGCTTACGAGATAACTAAATTACTCTACATTTATATGAGTGTACGTATGTCAGGGATGGATTTTGAGGTAGAAAAATATCTTAGTTTTTTAAGTTTTGAACTTTTTGTACTAGTTATTAGACAGAATAGTTCAGTTCTAGGTCAGTTCTAGTTCAGTTCTAGTTCAGTTCTAGTTCAGTTCTAGTTCAGTTCTAGTTCAGTTCTAGTTCAGTTCTAGTTCAGTTCTAGTTCAGTTCTAGTTCAGTTCTAGTTCAGTTCTAGTTCAGTTCTAGTTCAGTTCTAGTTCAGTTCTAGTTCAGTTCTAGTTCAGTTCTAGTTCAGTTCTAGTTCAGTTCAGTTCAGTTCTAGTTCAGTTCAAGTTCAGTTCAAGTTCAGTTCAAGTTCAAGTTCAGTTCTAGTTTAGTTCTAGTTCAGTTCTACTTCAGTTCTAGTTCAGTTCTAGTTCAGTTCTAGTTCAGTTCTATTTCAGTTCTATTTCAGTTCTAGTTCAGTTCTAGTTCAGTTCTAGTTCAGTTCTAGTTCAGTTCTAGTTTAGTTCTAGTTCTGTTCTAGTTCTAGTTCTGTTCTAGTTCTGTTCTAGTTCTAGTTCTGTTCTAGTTCTGTTCTAGTTCTGTTCTAGTTCTGTTCTAGTTCTGTTCTAGTTCTCTTCTAGTTCTGTTCTAGTTCTAGTTCAGTTCTTCTAGTTCAGCTTCACATACTAGAAAATAGATTAGTCCACAGTCTAGACTTGTCTAATCAATAGACTTGTCAACAGTCTAGTCTGTACACTAGTCAGTTGACTAACCTGTGGACTAGTACAAAGACAATTCTATAGACTAGACCGCAAACTATTCAATTGACTTGTGCACTGTCAATGGACTAGACCACAGACTAGTTACATTAATAAATAAGACCCCAGACCATTGACTATTTTATTAGTCAAGACATTTTTCCATAAACTAGTCCACAGCATAGTCAAGAGACTAATATAGAGTTTAGTCAATGGACTAGCTCATTACCAAGTCTAAAAACTAGTAACATGGTACTTTTAAACTTAAAAACATAATCTTTTTAGGAGGAAAAAATTTCAGTATTCCACCTCTGGTTTATGGTATAGTAAAATATCAGTACTATAACAATAATAAATAATAGTAGATCTTAACGATCGTATCAACGATTCAAATGTTATTTTTATCCGTAAAACAGCCGAACAACTCGCACACAAAGAAATATATATGAAAGAGAAGAATTTTTCAAAATATTTTGAGAATAAAATTTTTGAGTTTAATTGAAAAAGAAACCCACAACACATGTTCAGGTCTAGCAAATTTATAACATAACATATTTGCAAATTTAAAAAAATATTTTGTTTTTGTTTTTTTTATTTTTTCGAAACACAAACAGTATTTATTGTAAGTGGTTAGTTACATTTGTATTTAAATTGAAATTGTCTAGGTTTGTTTGGAAATTGAATATCAATTAATTTTTTGTTTTAAATTTAAAACTGATTTCAATTATTCTACTATGATCAATGAAACAATTTTCTTAAATTTTAAGAAATTACCTAGCAATTGAATTGAACAAAGAGTTTTCAAACAAAAAAAAGAAAACTAATTATTGATGACGTTAATAACGTGTTTTTTGTGTTTTTAACCACTTAAGTGTAAATTCACTCTTTATTTTTGTTGTTGTTTTTTTAGTTTTTTGATAGCACACAAAATTACAAGACGTTTTTCTATTAAGACGTTGTTACGTTAGCACACGGCGAGTAAGACTGATTTGACTGAAACCCCGCAAACATAAAACAAGTCTCCTAAACGTTTCACTTCTGAATATTTTATTATTCAAATACATACAATTAATACCAAAAAAAAAAAAAACAAAACCTCTACCGCCTCAGAGTGTCAATACGTTAAATTCAAAACGAAAAATATACAAAAAAAACCAAAACAACTGCAATCGATCGATATACGTTCATACATACATATCGTACACACACTTATATTAGTGTATATCTGGTTATGTTCGTTGATTAACTCGTTATAATTATTGAGTATATTGGAGTATTTCTTAATATTCAGAGTTAAATGAGAATAAATGATCGAACAACAAGTGTTCGTTTCCAAACAACCTACTAAATGATAATATTTTTTAACTGTTGACTTGTATGTATGTAACATTGTTGTTGTTTGTTGTGTCGTCTATCTTTGATAACAAATATTAAAAAAAACAAATATCAAAATAAAAACAAGTTAAATCAACCAGTTACTACTGTTCAGATACACACATACATACATTCATATCTTCAGAAATTTATCTCTATTAATGAAAATTTATTGAAAACAAATTCATTTTTTTTTTTGTTTCCTAAAGAAAACAATGTTTAGTTATTATTCACAGATTAAGAGATTTCTTGGAAAGCGTTTAATAAACTAATTACCATAAAATATTTAGATAAACAAATTTTTGTTTTTGTGTGACCCAGAAGTTATACATTTTTATATCTACATATATATAAACCTATGTGTTTGTATGCAGTTATCCTAAAAACTTAAACATTTATACAATTTATAGAACAATTAAAGTTTTTCCCAAAACCTTGATTAATCTTATAGTTAGGGTGCGTTTCTTACTCATCAGTTAAACTAGGCTTAACTTGCTGTTAGATTAAACTCGGAACAAATTTAGGCGGACTTTAACCGATAATTGTGTTTTTCAGTTTTATATTTAAGCTCAGTTAACTTTGTTAGTATTGCCAAGTTTTCACTTAAAAACATAAACAATGAACAGCTGTTTTTTGCAAAAAACACTTTTGTAAAATGGATAATTTTGGAAAAATGTAAAATAAACATTTAAAACAATAATCAATGAAACAAAATAAATTAGAAAATTGCAAATTTACTTAAAATATTATGTTTTTGTTCTTCCGAAATCATTGTTTTATTGTTTTTGTTAATTGTGTTTTCTCACTTATAACTTGAGTTCAATTGACCAATTACACTCAGTTAAACTAAGATAATAAGTAACTTTACTGATAACTGAAAAACACGAAACATATATTAAACCAGGTTTAACTAAAGGAAGAAGATTATCTTTATCAGAAAAACTCGCACTTAAAAGAGTTTCTAAAGTATGATCAAAATCCCTCAACTACATTTAAAGCGTCAAGATTACATTATGGGATCTTTATCTTGAAGAATTCATAATTCATAAACTTCATCAAAATATGTTTCGTTCACACGAACTTAGATTATTATAGATCGATCTCTTTAGATATATTCTTAAATATTTAATAAGACCCTGAGTGACTTTTAATCTACATTCTTTGTTTAAACCTAGTTTAATATATGTTTTGTGTTTTCCAGTAAACAATAATGTTACTTAGGGCGGGTTTCTTACTCCTCAGTTAAACTAGGCTTAACTTGCTGTTAGATTAAACTCGATGATTGTGTTTTTCAGTTTTAGATTTAAGCTCAGTTAACTTTGTTAGTATTGCCAAGTTTTCACTCAAAAACATAAACAATGAACAGCTGTTTTTTGCAAACAATACTTTTGTAAAATGAAAAATTTTGGAAAAATATTAAATAAACATTTAAAACAATAATAAATAAAACAAAACTATTCGGAAAAATGCAATTTACTTAAAATATTAAGTTTTTGTTCTTACAAAATCATTGTTTTATTGTATTTGTTAATTGTGTTTTCTCACTTATAATTTGAATTTAATTGGATAATTACACTTAGTTAAACTATGATAATAAGTAACTTTACTGATAACTGAAAAACACGAAACATATATTAATCCAGGTTTAACCAAAGAATGAAGATTATCTTTATCAGAAAAACTCGCCCTAAATGTACATAACCAAAATCATTAGTTTCTTATGTGTTTCTCAGTTTTTTTCTTCTACCAGCTGCCGATTGTCTACATGTCGCATTCATCTTCATAATAATAACTTATATAGATGTTATAATAATGAAATTAAGTAATTGTCCTGCTTCGAATGTCTATAAGCGTCTCTATACATTGAAATGGGTAAAAATTTGTAGGTAAGATCTATATGATTATAACAACATTCTTAGGTTTGTTAAATTGCATTTTATTCGCTCTATTACGGGGAAGTAGACCGCATGCCACTTGTCCTTATATCTTTTCATTATCTCTATTTGCTACTTCCTCCACTCAATCCCTACATATATCAACTTTAACACTGACTTTCTAGGCACATCTTCTTCTTACAGGCTATTACACACAATGACTCTTACAAATGGATAAAGGATAATCATTTGTACAAGTCCCACACAATTTAAATAGTTAATAATTATATAAAAAATACATTTGTTAGGAGAACCACTTACTTTGTTGACACTTTTATAATGTTTATCACTTTATTTTAGTTTTTAATAAAAAAAACTAATTAAGATATTTGCACTTTATTCATACATCTTGAATAATAAACTCAAAATTTATACTTTATAACAACACACTGTAATTTACACAATAAAATCTTTATTTGTTGCTTCTTATATTTCAAGTTTTCATTAATTTTTGCTTTTTTTCCACACAAAAACCTTAACATAAAATAGTACACAAAAAAAGGGCGCCCTTTATATGTTGTTTACATTTCACTTGTCAAAAGTTTTAATGTTGCTAATGTAACTTTTTACATTTCTCTCATTATATGACCGTTAAAATCGCTTATTTGACAAAAAACAATTGCAATACTTTTTTCTTTTTAAACTTCCGGTAGTTAAGGATGCCATATTTTTCGCTTTAAAAACATCACAAATGACATTTATACTATTTTAATCTGGCATCATAAACAAACATTCCATTTGTACACAAAAGAAAAACACAGAAATTTATTTACTCCAAGTTTTTATTGTTTTTTTATAAAAGTTATTAGTTTTATTAATATGGAACTATCACCCAATGGTGAACCGGTTGATAAAAAACCTATTTTAACTGCAGATGGTCTAATACAACCTTCGGCACAGGCGGCAAACACTGCAAATAATTCACCCAACACCACTTTGACAGCTTCCAATCTTGACATCGAAATCTTACCTGTCATTTACGATATTATACGCTGGTACGTATAGACAAATGCTTTTTTGGTTAAAATTTGTTTTAGCCAAAACAAATATTTGCTTTTTTGTTTTTCTATTTAGTGCAATTTGAAATGTCAGCTTTTTTTGTACCTTTGCAATTTTGGTGAAAACGGAATAGCGTTTTTCTTTATTTGTTAATAGTAATTTGTGAAAAATTATGTAATTGTTGTTAATTGTAATGTATTTTTAGTGTGGAAAAGGATCCTAAAGATAATACGGCCAAACAGAGGGAATCTCAGGAGTGTAGTCAAAAGGTAAGTTAACCGTAGGCTTTTGTTATAATGAAATATAAACAAAGAAAGACCATACTATGTCCGTCCGCTTGTAATCAAACAACAGGTCGCTAAATGATAATGAGATTTGTTCAGTGAACTTGAATTGTTTGAAATCTCTCTATTATCACCATTTGCTTCTCGGGTTTTAATTACTTTCTTTTCATTTTTACAGATCTTGGAACTACAAAAACGTTTTGAATCCGCCCGAGCACAAATACGTCTATTGCCCGGCATTGATTACAACAAAGAAGAACAATTACAAAAATTAGAATTGTTAAAAAATCAATTGAAACTTAAACAACAACTTATACGCAAATACAAAGACATACAATTTTAAGTTTCATAATCCATAAATCCCAAATACCCACTTTAAATTACTTCACCTTAAACTATGGTTCTACGTATATTGATGCGTTATTTTGCAAATAATGAACAGCTAATAAATCGTATGGCCGAAAGTTATCCTATGCGTAGAGCTGCACAAATTGTTGTATCTATAATGTATCGTGCTAAACATGTGGCCGAGGATAAGGGTTTACATGAAATGACACCGGAACGTTTTAAGTGAGTAGAAATGATTTAAATTTCTTTAAGATTACATTTTTTAATATATTTTTTTGTTTCTAGATCATTTATGAATGTTTTTAAAAGTAATATTAAACAAGAAATCGAGGGTGTTAAGGAGGAGTTAAAGAAAAAGAAATTTTAGTTTATATTTTTGTAGTTTAGTGTTATTTGCAAAGAGAAATTATGAAATGTAAAGACTTTAGACAGAAATAATAAATCTATTTATTTTAAGTAAAATGAATCATCAGTTCTAAAAACTTAACGAGAAGTTATAACAAAGGTTAAACTTTTATTAACAAGTTGGATTGGATTTGAATTTTACCATCATATTTATAAATGCTTAATAAAGTTATTGGTGATTTATTGTAGGAATTTTATATGAAAAATGTGCGAATAAACCTAAACCATTCGGGGTTTAGAATATATGTTCTCTGTGAATAAATGTCTGCGTGCTGTTGTTACGTTTTCAAATTTGATTTTTTTCAAACTTATGGATATCAAATATATATTACATTACAATAGATTTTGAAAATATTAAATTCTGAGGCCAAATAAGGATTTAGCACAGCTCGATGTATAATTTGGTTTCTGGGTTTTGGACATTTTCAAAATTTCGTGGCCGCTTTAATTACACCTTACACCACTTTAGTGGGGAGGTTATATTAAGTTTGTGCTGATGTTTGTAACATACATGTTTTGATAAAAATTTGTATTATATTTGTACCATTCGCACAATGGCATAGCCTATTGAAAATGGTTGAAATTGGTCCATTATTTCACATAGCCCCCATACAACCGTTCCCCCTGAATATGGCCTTTGTGCACATAATTGAGTTAAATGTTATTTTATGTTAAAAAAAAGTCGGCAAAACTTAGTTTTATAGGACTTTTAATGACATTACCGATTTTTATAATGATTGAGCCTCATTTGACCGTAGCTCCCATACAAACACCCTTCCGAAAATGACTTGAAGATCAAAATTCACTTATAAACACTAATAACACTTTTAAATTCTATATACATAACTTTCAATTAGACGTGAATGTCTCTACCAACATTTATAAGGAAAGGTCCACGTTTTCTCCTACTCCCCTTTGAGCCCTCTTGTAAAATATGACTTGAAGATCAAAATTCACCTATAAACACTAATAACACTTTTAAATTCTACATAAATAACTTTTAATTAGATGTGAATTCCTCTACCAACATTTATAAGGATAGGCCCACGTTTTCTCCTACTCCCCTTTTAGCCCTTTTATAGAAAATGACTTGAAAGTCAAAATTCACTTATAAAAACTAATAACACTTTTACATAAATACATAAATAACTTTCAATTAGATGTGAATTCCTGTACTAACATTTATAAGTTTAAGCCCATATTTTCTCCTACTCCCTTTTGAATCCTGTTGTAAAAAATCTCCTTTTTTGCCAAAAAAGTCAAAATATTCCGAAAAAAACAAATCATATGCTTTATTTTTTTAAAAATCTGCATTTTTAACATACTGGCTGGTGTAGGCTATCATGTGGTCGGCTATGCCCGACTATACATTCATAGTTGTTTTTATTTAAAAAAGCTCATATAACTAGGGTTCGAACAATCGACTTTTTGTTGAAAAAAGTCGAAAATTCGAAGTCGACTATTTTGTTCCAAAAAAGACGATAACTCGACTATCGTCTGTGAAAAAAGTCGAAAAGTCGACTTTGTGAATAAAAGTCGAAAAAAGCCGAAAAGTCTGAATGTCGAAAAGTCGAATAAAGTTGAAAAAAGTCGTAAAAAGTCGAAAAGTCGAAAAATCGAAAATTGTAGAAATAAGTCAAAAATTTTCAAAAAGTGGAAAAAAAGTCAAAAACTCTAAAATTGTCTGAAAAACTCGGAAAAAGTCAAAAAATAGTCGAAAAAAAGTAGAAAGAAGTCGAAAATAATCATAAAGTCGAAAAAAGTCGGAAAAAGTCGAAAAAAGTCGGAAAAAGGAAATGTCGACTTTATGAATAAAAGTCGAAAAAATCCGAAAAAAGACGATAAGTCGAAAAAGTCGATAAGTCGAAAAAAGTCGAAAAGACGTAAAAAGTCGGAAAAAGTCGAAAAATCGAACATTGTAGAAACAAGTCAAAAATTTTAAAAAAAGAAAAATCTAAAAGTCGAAAAAGGCGGAAAAAGTCGAAAAGTCGACTATTTATAAAATACTTATAGTCGAAAAGTCTAAAAGCCGACTTTTATTTAAATGAAAAAAGTCGAAAAGTTGAAAAATCGACTTTTCATAAAATGCAAAAAGTCGACTTTTAACTAAATGAAAAAAGTCGAAAAGTCGACTTTTCGTTTCAACTATAGAACCCTACATATAACATTACCTTTGTTTTTATTGTGTTTATTTACTGCCCAACAAGAACAGTGACAGTCATTTGATCGGTCATTTGACTGGCACTACTGATGTATTATTTCTATCACAGAGTAAAGCAAAGTTTCTATCAGTTTCTTAAGGCAAATGGACAAAAGTGATGGAAACATTTGTGTACATGTGATTTTTCTTCTCCCTTGCACTTATGAATTCTATCGACTTTAAAACATATATTTGAGCTGCTCACTCTTTTGCTTTTTACCAATCAAGGATGATGGAAATGTTAGTCACGATTGACTAATCATTCTTTATGGATATATCCATCACAGTTGACCAATCACACTTGATGAATTTATCCGTCAAATCTGACGGCTATACCAATTTATAATAAAACACAATTTATTAACATTTTGAGATATATATTTTTTAATTTTATTAATATACATAGTAAGCATATACATAAATTAACTATCATTTTACCATTTTACATACCTCGCAAAATGTAAAATCCTCTTATACTCCTTTTAATTTGTGGAAATAAATTGTCTGTAAAGAAATATATATAAATATTGAAATATAAAAATTAAAAGTAAATATGTATTCATATTACCAAAGATAGAAAAATCTTCGAAGAGTATATTCTCAGCTCCACTTCCTGCACCGTTTTTAAATTCAGTTTATAATAAATCTATTTACTTTTAATAATTTTAGTCTCAAATTTTTTAATTTTTCGCTTCTTGATCTTTGGCTTTCACCGAAATAATTAATTTATAAGACGGAAAACACAGTAACTGTCAAATGCAGTTGTTACACTCTTTCATATGTAAATGAAACCCTTTATTACACATTGTGTATATCAACAGTCATTTTACCGGTCATTTGAACATCATTATTGATGGAATTATCCGTTAACTCTTTTTTTTAGCAATTTTTAAAGAAAAATGTTGCAAGTGTGTTAGTAAAATCATTTTGTACGTGTTAGTTTCGGTCATACATTTCTTGTAGGGTGTTGTATGCAATGTGAAGCTATCATTCTCACGTGAATGCTTAATTTTAAATAAAACAAAGAAGTAGAAGAATTCCTAAAGAAAAGTTTTAAATTGAAATGAAATAAAAATTAATTCCTTTTAAAAATAAAACGCCTTAGAGTAGTTTAATTACTTTTCCGAAAATATGTATTTTTATTAAAATTTTTGTTTAACTTTTTATCTTCAAAAATTAATTATGATTAAAAAAAAAAAACAAAAGAATAACAACTAAAAACTCTAAATTTAAGAAATACACGAAAAAATTAAAGTTATTTATTTCATTGTTTAAGAAAATCATCAATTGAAAACTAAAAAAAAATTTCATTTGAGTTTATTTGCTTAAAAATAAAATATTTTGTTTGTTTCTTGTATATTAAAATTAAATGATTAATTACATTTTGTGTAAGTAGCAAAATAGTTTTTCCTTTTATTTGCAGTTTATTTAAAATTTAGTTTTTTTTAGTTTTTTTCAATTAAATTCACTGTTGTTGTTAAGATACTTTTGTACATAGATTTTTTTATTCTTCAATAAACAATAAGCAAATTTTGTTTGTATGTCTGTATATATTCCAATATGTATTTTGAAAATGTCTCTTATATATTATGGAGCTTTGCCTCATATTTTTTTGTAATTAAAATTGTTAGTTTAATTTTTTTTTAATTAAAACAAATAATCTTTTTGTTAATTATATTAATTTTACTGGACTTTACCAGAGATATGTTGTGAGTTTGTAGTTTCTGCATTATTAGCTGCAGTTGCTGTTACCGGCACTGGTCTTTTAGAATTACGTTTGTTATTCTGCCGCGTATTGTCACGCTTGTCCAGAGCTACCTCTAAAACACCATCATTCTTGTGGGATTTTATTTCATTGTCATTGTTAAGTGTTTGTTGGGTTTTATTGCTTGTATTGGCGGCCGCTTGTATGTTGGGATTTTGGTTTTGATTTTGTGGCGGTGCAGGATTGTGTGAACTTCCTTGTCCTTGGGTACGTGCTTGCATTTTATTAGGTTTCGGTCGATTTTGCGCCGCCACTGAGTTAGTTATAGGTTTTAGAACATTTCCCACCGCCTTGGTGCGTCCCTCGCGGAATACCATTCTCTGACCCGGTCGTATGTATTCTGGATGTTTAATGAAACGAAATTTTACATGAGCTTTGTCTCCCGTCCTTAGACATTCCTTGGACATATTCACTATAGATGCAGTTTGTCTTATACTGCCGCAATGTACCATGGCCTGGTAACGTGACGATATAGTAGTGGGATGATGTAAAACTAAAATTTCACCTTCAAACTCCCAGCATGCTTGTGGTTTTAATTCTGGACTTACCATTACCATGCCTTTGCGTATTTGAGATCTTTTTATTTTCTTCAAAGCAAAACTGGCCGTTTGGCCACCCCTTACCTCTTTCACATTCATACGCTTGCGATGTATACTCTTGACGGCAATGGGCATAAAATTACCCAAAGGATCGGGTCCCAGCATTAAAACATCGTTCAGTTTTATTAAACCCTGTAGACAAGTGCCCGATACCACTGTACCTACACCTGGCACTGAATAGGTGTCATCAATTTGAAATTCTGCCGGCAAATTATCCTGACCGGTCATGCGTGTGGTCAAGAGATTTAAAAACATTTTAAGTAAATTTAAATTTTCTCCCGTCACATTAGAGACCTGAAAAATGGGACACAACCTTTCGGACACAAAATTGGTGGCACTCAATACCACTTCATCGGGTGTTTTAACCATCACCGGTACTTTACGACAGCCCTGAGACTTCAGTATTTTAAAGAGTAATTTAAGATTGTCTTGTAAAACATTTGGAGGACACATGTCAATTTTAGTGACGACCACAAATACCGGCACGGACAAAGCCAAGGCTAAGCCCAAATGCTCTTTTGTCATGCCCACGATGCCAGCATTGGCGCCAATCTGTTAAATTTTATATGGTTCTTAGTTTTTTATTAATTATTCCTTAGTTTGTACATACCATTAGCATACCAAAATCGGGTGCATGTCCTGTCATGCCGAATACCGTTGTCTTAAGATAACGTTCATGGCCGGCCAAATCAATAAAGGTTATAACCTTGGCAGATTTCTCACAAATTTTAACCCAATCCAAAGTGCCATGATCGGGTTTATTTACAACATTACCAATACTATCAAAACCTGAAAATATAAAGGTCGGGAGGATAATACATGTTTCTTGTTTTTTTAGGAAAAGCTCATATTTACCTAATATATCATTTCCCACAGAACTGGTACGTCCACTTTCCATTTCATGTTTATGACGAAATAAACGCTGTCTAGCATGACCACGACCATTATCCAATTCGCCATGTGTTAAAACACCCAAAAGTGTAGATTTGCCAGCATCTACATTACCCACTACAGCAACTCTACAAAATGTTGTAAAATCCATTCAATTCATCAATTAGTTATTAAAAAATATTACAAATTTTACCTAATTTCCATAAAATCTGAGGTATCAACACGTTTACGTATCAAATACTGACCGGTTAGGCCTTTTTCCACTTTACGTTGCCTCAACAAAACCATATCAGCATCAATGGTAGTGGCTAAAGACTGTAAAGTGGCAACAGCAGCTTTGTATTCTTCCTCATCTAAACCACTATCACCACCATCTGTTTTGGTTTGAAAAGAAAAAATACTCCTTAATTTAATGGAAACTTTTGTTAGTTTCAAGTTAACATACCTTCTCCTACGCCAATTTCATATATAGTTTCACCACGACTATCTTGTGTCCTCTCCTCTAAACGTTTCTTTAACAATTCAAATTGTTCTTCTGTGGGACTAACCAATACCTTTTTACCTCTAATAGAGGAATAATCAGTACGTGGTACTTCAATATCAGGAAAACAATCCACCATAGGTGAAATTACACCTCCTCCTCCCCCTCCTCCTTGTGTGACGACACCACCATTTCCTATAGCCGGTTTCATTTTCTTTTGTTATTGAGACCTTTGTCAATTAGTTGTCAATAATTTTTGGATTTATTTTCGTCTAAAGAATTTTTGATCTTGTGCAGCGCTATTCAACATTTCCTTTTACACCTATGTTATGTAGTGTGTAATCAGCTTTAACACGTTTTCAAAAGAAATATTTATAAATAATTAAGTATTTTTTTAGTTTAATTTTATATTTAATATAATCTTTATTATGTTTTGCGTAATAATAAGTCATCGCTTGTTAGTTTGCCAATTGCAACTGAAAAGTATCGCTAATGTTTCATTGTGTTTTTATACTCTTTTTTTTGGATTATGATGAAATTATTGTTGTTTCAATACTTGATGATGCAATGTTCAAAAAAAGTCAAGCAATTTGGTTTTATGAAACTTTCTTAAAGAAAAGGGGCAAATGGTAAGTAACTTGATAGGAAGGTTGTTAACCATCACATTTGTAGCATTTGTTTATATTCTTGAATATCTTGTATGCTTTAAATTTTGTATTATTAGTGGGCAGGAAATATCATTTTACATATATTTTGAAATGTTTAGATAACACTAACAAGAATGTTATGAAATTGATAAATAACTGAATAACTGGCCTAACATAAGATTGATATTAAGTTAATAATACCTAATGACTAACATGTTGCGATAAAGTATAATTTGTTCGAATCTATCTATCTATCTATCTATCTATCTATCTATCTACCTGTCTATCTATCTATCTATCTATCTATCTATCTATCTATCTATCTATCTATCTACCTGTCTATCTATCTATCTATCTATCTATCTATCTATCTATCTATCTATCTATCTATCTATCTATCTATCTATCTATCTATCTATCTATCTATCTATCTATCTATCTATCTATCTATCTATCTATCTATCTATCTATCTATCTATCTATCTATCTATCTATCTATCTATCTATCTATCTATCTATCTATCTATCTATCTATATATCTATCTATATATCTATCTATCTATCTATCTATCTATCTATCTATCTATCTATCTATCTATCTATCTATCTATCTATCTAACAAAGGTTATAGGTAACCTAAAAAAGTTCAATAAATTTTACCTAAGTTGCCTAAACATAACTTTATCTATTGCCACGTAATACTCCACACAACAGAACTTTTCTCTCAGTGTATTTACGCTAGGCAAACAAAACAAAGGCAATTTCTTACCCAAAACAAATCATTTTTTTTTTTTTTTTTTGGGTTTTGATTAGGATGGCGGTGCATCAAGCACTCATATTGCCAGGTTATCACACGTTTGTCCAGAGAAAACCCCACCAACCGACCTATACCTTCATATAGGAAGTTGGAGCATCCGGACTTGATTTCATCAAAAGTATAATGGTCTCCACCAGTATATATTTGAGTTTAAATGGTCTCCACCAGGTTATATCGTGAGTATTTTATGGTCTCCACCAGGTTATATCGTGAGTATTTTATGGTCTCCACCAGTTAAAAACGTTTGAGTATTCTATGGTCTCCACCAATAAAACATAACCTCACTTGAGGTAATACGAAAGCACGAGGTTAATGTAGACAACATATAACTTTGAACAGTTATATGAAGTAATACATTACACCAGTGCGAGCGAGACGCAAAACTGTCGAAAGCCAGGCAACAAACACAAGCCTGAACGCGTTTAAGAAATAATCGCGATGACGCGAGAGTTGTTCCCCAACTCAGACCTGAATTACGACTGCGCAAAACAAATCACGTACATTTTTTATGATTTTTATTAATAAATCGCATCAAAAGAATGAGATACAAAATAAAAACGGATAAAACTAAAGAACAAAATCAAAACAAAAATCAAACAAAATTTAGACAAAAAAAATAAGACCTATAGAAAAGCAAAAACAAATAAATAAATAAGAAACGAAGAAAAGTGAAAGGGAGAGGGAAAAACTGTTACTAAACAATGTTTGTGAAGAATTAATCTTGGAGGGGGTTTTTTATTTTAACAAACTACAAGAAACCCGAATAGTTTTTTTTTACATTTTCAATTTATACATAATATGTAATATTAAATTACATATTATTAAGACTAATAAGAAATAAAAGTGAAAGGATTTTTCTTATTACGTTAAAATATACCAACGTCTTCTTACCTTTTCCAATCAGTCTCCTCTTTTATTTTTCTGCTTTTGGCGTCGTAGGCAAAATTTGTCTATTTCTTTTTTTCTTAATACTTTTATGCCAAAATTGTTGAATCTGTAGACTTTTGCACAAAACTTATTATATGTATAATGAAATTTAGTATATTTTAAAAATTATTATTATAATATTAAAATTTGCAGCTAAAAATTTTGTTTTTTTTTTTTAAATGGGATTTTATTTTCGAACACCAAAAACAGAATATATTGGAAGAAAAATATGTATTTTGACGTGTAGCCAGAAAACAGTGCTGTCAACTTATTTTGAGAAAAAATGTTGATTTTGTATTGAATTGCTAATATAATTAAAATACAATTTTCAAACGTAGTTTCTAAAGGATTCTAGGCATTAATTTTCAAACAAAACTAATTTTTTTTTATTAAAAAAAAGATAAAGTGTTGTTGGAAAAAAGTCGTATAAACTTTATAAATAACATATTAAAAAAGTCTTGATTAATATAATTACAATTATTAGTGTTGCCATATTAAATAAGAAAAAAATATCTTATTGTGATTGTTTTTCTTTTGTAGCGAAAAACTTGGCATTACTTTATCATACTTCCAGTGTCATTTAATTTTGACAGTCGTGACTGGTGAATTTTTTGTTAGTAGAAATTGTTTAAAAAACATTCTTTTAGAAAGAAGCCGCAATTTTTGGTGCATTTTTTGCTAATAATTAAACAAAAAACTATTCAAAATCTTTAAAAAACCTAATTAACAATGTCTCGCGGTAGTTCAGCTGGTTTTGATAGACACATTACTATCTTCTCTCCCGAGGGTAGACTTTATCAAGTTGGTAAGGAATTTTGCAAAATCATGTTTGCAAATTTTGTATCTGAGAAATTTTTAATTTTAACCCATTTCTAGAGTATGCTTTCAAGTCTATTAATCAGGAGGGTATTACCTCTGTAGCTATTAAGGGTGCAGATTGTGCTGTGGTAGCTACCCAAAAGAAAGTTACAGAAAAACTAATTGATCCCTCAACTGTTACACACTTGTTTAGAATAACCAAAAATATTGGCTGCTGCATGACCGGTCGCATAGGTAAATGGAAAAGTTTTATTTTAAAGGTTTTTTGTTTTTTAATTTCTTTTTTAATTTTAGCCGATAGTCGTTCTCAAGTGCAAAAGGCACGTTATGAAGCCGCCAACTGGCGTTATAAGTATGGCTATGATATGCCCGTGGATGTTTTGTGTCGCCGTATTGCTGACATTAATCAGGTGTACACACAAAATGCTGAAATGCGTCCTTTGGGTTGCAGTAAGTATAAGTTATTTTATTATTATAAATAACTTTATAAATCTGTTGCTTTTTAGGCATGGCTTTGATAGCCTATGATGATGAAAATGGTCCCTGTGTCTACAAAACTGATCCAGCTGGCTACTATTGTGGTTTCCGTGCCGTTTCTGTGGGTGTTAAACAGATTGAGGCTAATAGTTATTTGGAAAAGAAATACAAAAGTAATCTAAATGAAGAGAAAACCATTCAACTGGCCATTACCTGTTTGTCTAATGTTTTGGCTGTGGACTTTAAGCCTAATGGCATTGAAATTGGTATCGTTAGCAAGGATAAACCAGAATTCACAATACTTTCCGAGAAAGATATTGAAGATCATCTTACAAAGATAGCCGAAAAGGATTAAATTACAGAATTGGACAGCAGAAAAACATTTAAAATGTAACTACTGTTTGGGGAAAATAAAATTTTGAAATTATTCTAAGAATTACTTTTTGTAAACATTCTCAAAAGATTTAAATGGAAAAAAACATGGTTCATTTTTTTTATAAAATAACAGAAAATTTAGTATTTCTTTAACTTAAACTATAACATTCATTTTTTGCAATAAACTTTACCGCCATAGCGTGCAACAAAAGCATTAACATCAAATTTCCTTTTGCAACCCTGATAATTCATATAACGAATCTTGCCAAATATCGCCCGTTCAGCCCAACCCTGATCATGAATACCACCAATGGACCACATGCAACCTAAAATTCAAAAAAAAAATTTTCTTAATATTTTCGAAAAATCCATCCTCCATCAGAAAATTTACCCACATAACCATTGGGATCTCGACCATCTAAACTATACTTATCATTAAGTAAAATGGCATATTCCAAAGCCTGTTCGGGAGATTCTGTCCATTCTAAGATTTTCTTAGCCCAATACATGCGTAAAAAACCATGCATTTTACCCTCATTAACCAGCTGCAGTTGCGCAGAATTCCATAAATCATCATGTGTACGAGACTTTTCAAATTCTTCTAGGGTATAGCAAGGAGTACGCTTATCTTTGCGATGATCGTTAAGTGTCTTGGCTGCCCAGGCATGTAAACCTTGAAGATTGTCATAGTTTTTGTTGTAATAACAAAAATTATCCGCCAACTCTCGTCTAACAATGGCTTCTTCACAAAATGCTTCCACAGAATCTTTAAATTTTGTTTTATACTCCTTAACCTCCAAGACGCAACGTTGCACTGATATCTGACCAAAATGAAACCAAGGAGATAATCCCGATAATGCATTCTGTGTGGGATCGTTACGTTTATCACTAAACCTTTTCAAACGCTGCTCACAAAACTCTTGCAATTGTTGACAGGCTGCCTTATAGCCCGGTTTTATATTCGCCACTTCATCGACGGACATATCACATTGCAAAGAATCAAAAGCAGCCTTCCAATCTACTTTCTCCAAGTGGGTTTTAAATTTTATATTATGTTCTATTAATGCAGGAAATTCAGTTAGAAATTCCGGTAATTTAGTATTAATTTTATTACGTATGGTGCGTGCACCATATTCCTGTTTATCAGAAGCCACCCAAACGGGCACTATATTATGGGCATCTACTTGTATGAAAGGCACACTGTCGGGTAACTTTTCCTTAACATCCTCCACCCATTGCAAGGGAACACGTAAAGGAGCAAAATCACATACCACTGCTGCAACATCATGAGTGGCAACAAATTCCGGCACACGTTCTTTGGCCGGTCCCATTAGCAATTGAAATGTTATATTTAAATCATTACATTCTTCGGCCACCTCTTGTAGACCGCCTAACATAAATTTATAATGTCTTATGGTGGCATTAAGAAACTTAGGCACTAAACAAAACACCACCACCAAGGGTAATTGTAATTTTAAGGCTAAACGTTGAGCATATAAAAAAGCCCAATTATCTTGCACGCGTACATCCCTAGACATCCAATAAACCACTGGTCCCTGGCAATCTTCACGTACTTCCTGTGTTTTACTTAAAATACGCACCCGTTTCTTTTTAAAGGAAAAATCCACAATACTGGCGGCACATTTCAAACGTTTTTCTTTTAATGATAATAGAAAATTGTTTACATCTTCTGAACCTTTAGAGGTGGAAGTTTTCTGCACAAATTCATTTAAGTTTTTCGATTTTTTAGATGAATCTACAGTTTTTGATGATTTGCTACTCGTGGCTGCTGCTCGTTTCATTGTATATAACCTTGATATTAGGAAAAATTTTAAATTTATAGGAAATTGTTATTTGTTGTTAGTTACTTACCTTTTATTTAAGTTATTGTATTTAATGGAAAATAATTTAGTGAATATTATTTTCATTTATCATAAAAGTGCGTTAAAATAATAGAAAAAATTTAAAACAAAAACAAACTTTCCAGACCTAGTGCAACTTTAACAGAGTTGCATTTTTGTTTAGTTTTTTTTTTGTTGTTTGGAAAGATGAAATCATAATAGACTGGAAGTATGAACTTCACAAATACGTTAAAGACTACGTTAGATAGAAAGATAGATAGTTGGTTAATTAGATGGATAGATGGATAGATAGGTAGATAGATAGATAGATAGATAGATAGATAGATAGATAGATAGATAGATAGATAGATAGATAGATAGATAGATAGATAGATAGATAGATAGATAGATAGATAGATAGATAGATAGATAGATAGATAGATAGATAGATAGATAGATAGATAGATAGATAGATATATATATATATATATAGATAGATAGATAGATAGATAGATAGATAGATAGATAGATAGATAGATATATAGATAGATAGATAGATAGATAGATAGATAGATAGATAGATAGATAGATAGATAGATAGATAGATAGATAGATAGATAGATAGATAGATAGATAGATAGATAGATAGATAGATAGATAGATAGATAGATAGATAGATAGATAGATAGATAGATATATAGATAGATAGATAGATAGATAGATAGATAGATAGATAGATAGATAGATAGATAGATAGATAGATAGATAGATAGATAGATAGATAGATAGATAGATAGATAGATAGATAGATAGATAGATAGATAGATAGATAGATAGGTAGATAGGTATATAGATAGATAGATAGATAGATAGATAGATAGATAGATAGATAGATAGATAGATAGATAGATAGATAGATAGATAGATATATAGATAGATAGATAGATAGATAGATAGATATAGATAGATAGATAGATAGATAGATAGATAGATAGATAGATAGATAGATAGATAGATATATAGATAGATAGATAGATAGATAGATAGATAGATAGATAGATAGATAGATAGATAGATAGATAGATAGATAGATATATAGATAGATAGATAGATAGATAGATAGATAGATAGATAGATAGATAGATAGATAGATAGATTGATTGATTGATTGATAGATTGATGATAGATTGATAGATTGATAGATTGATTGATAGATTGATAGATGATAGATTGATAGATTGATAGATAGATAGATAGATAGATAGATAGATAGATAGATAGATAGATAGATAGATAGATAGATAGATAGATAGATAGATAGATAGATAGATAGATAGATAGATAGATAGATAGATAGATAGATATATAGATAGATAGATAGATAGATAGATAGATAGATATATAGATAGATAGATAGATAGATAGATAGATAGATAGATAGTAGATAGATAGATAGATAGATAGATAGATAGATAGATAGATAGATAGATAGATAGATAGATAGATAGATAGATAGATAGATAGATAGATAGATAGATAGATAGATAGATAGATAGATAGATAGTAGATAGATAGATAGATAGATAGATAGATAGATAGATAGATAGATAGATAGATAGATAGATAGATAGATAGATAGATAGATAGATAGATAGATAGATAGATAGATAGATAGATAGATAGATAGATAGATAGATAGATAGATAGATAGATAGATAGATAGTAGATAGATAGATAGATAGATAGATAGATAGATAGAATAGATAGATAGTAGATAGATAGATAGATAGAGATAGATAGATAGATAGATAGATAGATAGATAGATAGATAGATAAGATAGATAATAGATAGATAATTTTAGATAGATATAATAATAAGATAATTTGTAGATAGATAGATAGATATAGATAGATAGAAAGTGTAGAGATAGAGATGTGATAGATAGATAGATAGATAGATAGATAGATAGATAGATAGATAGATAGATAGATAGATAGATAGATAGATAGATAGATAGATAGATAGATAGATAGATAGATATTTAGATAGATAGATAGATAGATAGATAGATAGATAGATAGATAGATAGATAGATAGATAGATAGATAGATAGAGAAACCCTATATATGCATAATTTTTTATATATTTAGGATGCTACGATCGTTATATATGTATAACTAAATAGAAAATATGAACATCAAGAGAAAGATATCCGTAAGCACTTTCATATGATATGCATTATATCTTTGAAAAGGGTTATACACTCCTAATATATTCGATTTATATCACTTTAAATTCCAGTAAAAACCTTGAAAATCTATTATTCTCATATAAAAAATAATAAAAACTTCATCTAAAATATATTTTTGTTTTTTTTTATATATATATATTTTTTCCAACTGTTTATATATAATTTCTAATAATATAAGTTTTTTTCATAATTACACATTCTTTCTTATTTGTTTTATCTTAAATTTATATAGTTTTTTTTTTGGATTGAATTAAAGGGTAATAATCTATTCTTTAATTTCATTGTTGTTAATGTTGTTTGTTATTGTTTAATAATAAATATCATTTTTGTCAATTTTATCCTTTTTGTTATATAATCGATTAAGATGTCTTGCTTTGATATATATTTAGTTATAGTAAGATCTGTTTGTGTTTGTTTCTTTGTTTGTCACTTGTTCTATAATAGAAATATATTAATAATAAATACATTGTACAAGGTGATTTTTTGACAAGGAAAAATAATTAAAGATATATTTATTAAGTTAAACAACTAATAAGTTGGATGTCTGTTTTTTCTATTAGTGTAGAAGAATATGTAATAGTTTATAGTTATCTAAAATTAGCATAAAAAATTTTATAAATCTGTTAAGATAGAGAATAATTAGGAAATAACTATTGCAAATGGAACGGTATTTTATTGAATTAACTAATATAGAATTGATTAAAATGAATATTTAAAATTAAATTAATATATAAACAAAATTTTCTTATATTTAGCAAAATTATTCATTATTTAGTTAGAAATTAAAAACTATTCATAATTGTCTGTTTAACGTAAGCGAACCGAAGATAAAAGGAAAATAATTTGCTTTGAGTTTGAATTTAAAAATAATTTACAAAATAATAAATAAAATTATCACAATTAATAAAACCGTTGACAGAATTAAAATAGCAGCCCATTGACGTTTGTCTATAAGAGAACGAGAAAAAGAGAAAATCATTTATTTTATGAAAAATTTACGAAATTCGATCATTTAAATTTTTTATTTTCCAGTTCAGTTGTAGTTCACTGCTAGTTCAGTTCTAGTTCTAGTTCAGTTCTAGTTCAGTTCTAGTTCAGTTCTAGTTCAGTTCTAGTTCAGTTCTAGTTCAGTTCTAGTTCAGTTCTAGTTCAGTTCTAGTTCAGTTCTAGTTCAGTTCTAGTTCAGTTCTAGTTCAGTTCTAGTTCAGTTCTAGTTCAGTTCTAGTTCAGTTCTAGTTCAGTTCTAGTTCAGTTCTAGTTCAGTTCTAGTTCAGTTCTAGTTCAGTTCTAATTCAGTACTAGTTTAGTTCTAGTTCAGTTCTAGTTATCCAACCATTTTAACCATAGCACTTACCATTATTCATATGTAAAACTTTGGCCATTTTCTTCATAGTGGAATCTAATTTTGATTCAGTTGTTTCAAATTCATTACCAAAATCATCCAACATTCTAAAAATATTGAAGAAACACTCATTTAAATAAATTTTGAAATACTTTAAAAGAAAGTCATTATAAATCAAAACTTACACAGCTTGTTCATCTAATTCTACACCTATTTGACGTGATACAGTCTTCAAAGTTCCTATCGAATCACTTATCATATCCAGTTGCTCATCTTGTCCCTGTATCATGCGCTGCTGCACCGACACCGTCTCACCCACAAACCTATGCGACGGACTATCCAAAAAATTATAATGACCCGGACTGTCGAGGGAATTTTCCAATTTGGAATATTTCGCTCCACTGTGACGTACCGCTGCCATTGTGCCTGCTAATGTACTTGCTACGCTATTACCACCACCTCCGCTACTACCGTTTCCGCCGTTATTCGCACCACCGTTTAACAATGAGTGCGATGTTAAATTTGAACAATCGACTAAATGTGTACGATCGCTTAGATTGTGATGCTGATGATTATAATTATGAGTATTCGTTGAATTGTGGTCGTTTTCTAAGTTGTTTTCGTGTTGCTGCTGTTTATTGTGTTCATCCAGAAGAGGTTGATGTGCCGTTATATCCCTGTCTCGAGCACGATTCAGGCTCATTTTCTCTTTCATCTGTTTGACTTCATCGCGAGTGTTGTCGATGAAATGCCGACGACTAGATAATTCTCTATTATCGATACGAAATTTATTTGGATTTTTCTCAACTATACGTAATGGATTGAAATGAATAGTTTTTTAAGTTAAAGGAAACCAATGGGAGTTATTCTTATGGATATAAAACGAAAAACACTTGAGTCCGTTATTAATTCAGTTCAAGTTTAGGTTTAGTTTTAGATCAATTCTAGTTTAGTTCTAGTTCAGTTCTAGTTCAGTTATAGTTCAGTTCTAGTTCAGTTATAGCTCAATTCTAGTTCAGTTCTAGTTTAGTTCTAGTTCAGTTCTAGTTCAGTCCAGTTCAGTTCAGTTCAGTTCTAGTTCAGTTCTAGTTCAGTTCAGTTCAGTTCTAGTTCAGTTCTAGTTCAGTTCTAGTTCTAGTTCAGTTCTAGTTCAGTTCTAGTTCAGTTCTAGTTCAGTTCAGTTCTAGTTCAGTTCTAGTTCTAGTTCAGTTCTAGTTCAGTTCAAGTTCACTTCAAGTTCAGTTCTAGTTCAGTTCTAATTCAGTTCTAGTTCAGTTCTAGTTCAGTTCTAGTTCAGTTCTAGTTCAGTTCTTGTTCAGTTCTAGTTCAGTTCTTGTTCAGTTCTAGTTCAGTTCTAGTTCAGTTCTAGTTCAGTTCTAGTTCAGGTCTAGTTCAGTTCTAGTTCAGTTCTAGTTCAGTTCTAGTTCAGTTCTAGTTCAATTCTAGTTCAGTTCTAGTTCAGTTCTAGTTCAGTTCTAGTTCAGTTCTAGTTCAGTTCTAGTTCAGTTCTAATTCAGTTCTAATTCAGTTCTAGTTCAGTTCTAGTTCAGTTCTAGTTCAGTTCTAGTTCAGTTCTAGTTCAGTTCTAGTTCAGTTCTAGTTCAGTTCTAGTTCAGTTCTAGTTCAGTTCTAGTTCAGTTCTAGTTCAGTTCTATTTCAGTTCTAGTTCAGTTCTAGTTCAGTTCTAGTTCAGTTCTAGTTCAGTTCCAGTTTACTTGCAGTTCAGTACTAGCTCAATACAATATTATTAAATTTTATCATAACACCATCTAAATCACTAAAACAACGAAACAAGAAATCAAAACAAAACTTTCAAAAAACATACAAACAATAACTAATGCCAAATTTGCAGTTATGATGATAAAAACGTGAAAATTGATTTTTCACATATATTCAACTTTTTTCCCATTTCTGTAAATGGCATCATTTTTACAAACCCCCACATAAAACGCTATTGATATTTTGCAAAAAAAAAAAAAAAGAAATAAGTATTTTGTTGTTCAAAAAGGATATTAATTGTATCTTCTAAATCTTCCAAGTCCCATTCAATACTACGTAATGAATTCCTCAATTCATTTGTGGTCCATTCAGCTTCAGCACTATTACAATTTTCACCGAGTTCACGCCAACGTAAATATAGACCTCTGGTCTTATTCAAAGCTTTAAAAACTTCACTAAAATTATATATGACGGAAAAATTATTTATTAATCATTATATGTAGTATGTAAGTGTTTTTAGGAAAATAAATATAAATACACACTCTTTCACCACAAAGAAGGGATCCTCCAACGACATGACCAATAACTAAAAACAAACTATTTCTATGCGTTTTTCTTTTGATTGTGAATTTTTATAAATTTTAACTTTATTTTAAAAATATTACAAATTTTCATGGATTTTCTTTTTACTGTTATTTCTTTCTTTTTTTCCTTATTGGAGTATGGTTACCAAATGTCTGTCATTTGAAGGTATTTTTTTTTTTGTTCGTCTTTTGTTCTTTTATTATTTTGTGAGCTCTTTAAAAACAACCCTCCATTTTCGTTTTGATATTCTCTAAACAAGAGTGGTACAAAGGGGAGTAGTGAAAATTTGGAGAGTTTTATTTTTCTTATACGAAAACAAATCACAATACGTAGAAAAGAATTTGCGTTGAAAAAAAGAATTCTATTTTGGTATCATTTTTATTTTATTTGCACTATAAATTGCACTTTAATCGATTATATACATATATGTATGTATTTTTTAGATTTGTTAGCTGTAGTTAAGAATAGTTTTTAATTTTGTAATTTATTGTGTTGTTGACACGACTATTTATTCTCCGAAACTAAAAATACCGTTGTGGATATTCTCAAAATAACTTTATACACTTTCGGTTATGATGGAAATGAAATGGGGAGACGACATATTGCACTAACTCCCTCTACTTCCTGTTATTATTCATACATATGTTTGAATTTAACCCTCTGGCATACAAAATGGATCCATTTTTATCATTTGCATTATTATCCTGAAACACTTATGATTTAGATTTGAGATTTAAAATAGTTACAAAGAACAATCAACAGGACTTTTTCTAAATTTTTAATGTTGAACAACTGTGTACTGATAAATAAACTGACTGATAAATTCACTAATATACCTCTTACAAACAAGACTTTGACAAATCAAAACAAAACTTTGCTTTTCATTATGATCTGAGCAGATCATTATAAACTATGCGAAACTATATAACACAGTATAAAAGTTCCTAGTTACAGTTTCCTTCCGGTCACTAGTAATTGTAGCCGTATCTGACAAGAAACATTGAATCCATTTGAGGGTTAATGTTTTAAATTAGACCAACAGCATACATCCATATGAACAACGTACCCAAACAAAAATATACAAAAACCACCCTCTCTCTATTGAGAATACTCTTATTTTTATTTATTTATAAGTATTTCTTAAATATTTATTTTCATATTTACCTTTTTATACTATTTCTAGTTCACACAAACACTGAGCAAACTTCTTAAACATTAACCCGAAATTTATTTAAAATTTTTTTATTAAAATATTATTTAGTTTAATTTGTTTATTATCTCTTGTTAATTTAAGTTTTAATTATTAATGCGGCTGCGTAAATAATTTCTACAATTATTTAGCAAAAAAAAAAATTTTAGCTACTTTTTACAATTTAATGACAATAGGAAAAATAAAGACAGCTGTTTTTTGCTACGAAGAAGAATTTATAAATAATGTTGCCAGATTGTTTACGACGGTGTTACCTACTAAACACAGCTTTTGCTAATTGAAATGGGATAACGGCCTTATATTCAGAACGCTAAAAAATATATAAAAATTTTAAATATTTTATAATATTTAATAAAGAGATAATTATGTTCTAGTTCAGTTCTAGTTCAGTTCAAGTTCATTTCCAGTTCAGTTCTAGATCAGTTCTAGTTCAATTCTAGTTCAGTTCTAAATCAGTTCTAGTTCTGTCCTTGCTCAGTTCTAGTTCAGTACTAGTTTAGTTCTATTTCAGTTCTAGTTCAGTTCTAGATCAGTTCTAATTCAGTTCTAGTTCAGTTCTAGCTCAGTTCTAGTTCAGTTCTAGTTCAGTTCTAGTTCAGTTCTAGTTCAGTTCTAGTTCAGTTCTAGTTCAGTTCTAGTTCAGTTCTAGTTCAGTTCTAGTTCAGTTCTAGTTCAGTTCTAGTTCAGTTCTAGTTCAGTTCTAGTTCAGTTCTAGTTCAGTTCTAGTTCAGTTCTAGTTCAGTTCTAGTTCAGTTCTAGTTCAGTTCTAGTTAAGTTCTGTTTTAGTTTTAGTTTAGTTCTAGTACAAAGTTGTAGGGTATCACATACCAGGCCTGGTCGACTAATCTTCTTTGATAAGTTTTACATAGTATATGTCCAATACAGTTTTTACCACAAATGTATGACACTATCTATAACAATTAGTGGCAAACGATATACTATTTTCATAGATAGCGTTTTATTTGAGAACAAAAAAATTATAAAATTAACTAGCAAAAATATTGAGCATTAATCGATATGGCCTATAAGAAAAACAAAACAGGCGTTATCAATAAAAAAGAAGAGTAAAAATATAACTGAAGCTCATAGGCACCTGAGACCAAGATAATAAATTAGTTTACCAATTGAAAGCGTCTAGAGAACACTATATAGATTTTTTATTAAAACTTATTTTGAATTTTAAACGGCAGATATATTATAAATTTAGAAAAAAATGTTGCAAAATGATGCGGTACGCAATTTACAATATGACAGCGAAATACGTGTGGCCCAACAAACGAGATCAGAACCAAGAGGTGTGTTTTTCAAAACGTCTAGTCTGACGTTGATAATGATTCATTTTGTACAAAAAAACATAAAGATAAATTAAGTTTTCTGATATCAGTTAATACTTATAATAATACAAGTGGAATAACTTTATCTTTCTTTGTTTTTTTAATTCAAATATAAGAGTTATTTCTTCAATGATCTATTTTATTAATTTATTGAATCGTTTAGAGCAAAATTTAAATGAATTGTTTTCTTAACTAATTTAAAGTAATAAAGTATTGCACCACCTGAACTTAAATATGTAGGTGTGTAATATTATGTATTAAAATTCCTATAGCTTTATATCAAAATTATTCTATATCTTATCGCTCTACTGTTGTTATAGGTTTAAGGTTGTGTATTAATTTCACCATGATGTTTGTAACATGGCGAATTATAAAATTATTTTAGATATTTCTTTGAAGTTTAAATATTCTATACAATTGCCTATATAATCAATATTCTAGTCGGTTCAGGTAGCAAAGATTTCGATTAAAATAGTATCAAAACTTTGATCAATCAATGAAACTTTTAAAAATACTTAATGCTATAAAAAAATTTTTATCTACTTATTTTTTTCTTTATATATTTCTAAATAAATTTCCAGTTTTAGATGGACCAGTTAGTATAACAACCCAGCCCAGAGGTAAATATTTATATATTGTCAGAAAAATCTTAAACTTATCACAAATCATTTCTTTAAAAGGTACTCAACGCATATCTTTACCAGTTTCGACTGTAGAACAAAATGCCAGAATCGGATCCACTTATGTACCTTTAACAGGTTACAGTTTTCTAGTAGACCTACCCTCGGTTCATATAGAACAAACATTTGAACTGAATGACTGTAAATAGATCAAGAACTTATTCATGTTAATTATTTATTAAAGGAGTAAAATTCAATTTTCTAGCTCTCACATCTGTAACATCGGAAAATCGTTTTGTAGTCCGTTCACCTTTAGGCGATGCCATATATGCTGCTTCGGAATACTCAACCGAGAAAAATCGTTTAATTTGGGGTTCTGCCCGTCCCTTTCAAATGCATGTCATCGATAAAACCTATCAGGAGGCAATGGTATTTCACAAGAAATTATCTTTAGGTTTTATGTGTTGTCAACCGAAAAGTTTAGAGGTATGGATACCACCGGGTAATATATTGGGACGTATTGTACAATCTCCAACAATAACAAAACCAGAGTTTTATATAGAGGATGGTGCAACGAATTCGCCCATATTTTGCATTGAAGGTCCCTCAAATTCTGGATTTTGTTGTTTTTGTGTACCCAAAGAAACATATTTTAAGGTTAGTCAATTGGAAAGAAGATTACTTGTTGGCGGAAATCATAAATTTATATGTATTTCGTACTTATTACAGGCACTGTTACGATATTTAGAACTTTGCATTCTTCTTAATTGCCCATTTATAATTTTATTTTTATATTTTTTAGATACACTCGGGTGGCGATTTAAGGGCATCTATTGATCGCAAATGGTTGACAGGCAAATCTCAATATACAACAAATATATATTACAGCGATTCCAAGTTAAATGCTAAGGAAAGAGCATTAATATTGGGAGCAGCTTTTCTTTTGGTAATATTATTATTTAAGTAAAGATAAAATATTAGATATAGCTTTATAGTTTTAAATAAGGTACGGCGGATCGTCAGAACTTAAACAAAACAGAACTGGAATAGAATAGAACTAGAACTGAACTAGAACTGAAGTAGAACTGAACTAGAACTGAACTAGAACTGAACTAGAACTGAACTAGAACTGAACTATAACTGAACTAGAACTGAACTATAACTGAACAAGAACTGAACTAGAACTGTACTAGAACTGAACTAGAACTGAACTAGAACTGAACTAGAACTGAACTAGAACTGAACTAGAACTGATCTAGAACTAGAACTAGAACTGAACTAGAACTGAACTAGAACTGAACTAGAACTGAACTAGAACTGAACTAGAACTGAACTAGAACTGAACTAGAACTGAACTAGAACTGAACTAGAACTGAACTAGAACTGAACTAGAACTGAACTAGAACTGAACTAGAACTGAACTAGTACTGAACTAGAACTGAACAGAACTGAACTAGAACTGAACTAGAACTGAACTAGAACTGAACTAGAACTAGAACTGAACTAGAACTGAACTAGAACTAGAACTGAACTAGAACTAAACTAGAACTAAACTAGAACTGAACTAGAACTGAACTAGAACTGAATTAGAACTGAACTAGAACTGAACTAGAACTGAACTAGAACTGAACTAGAACTGAACTAGAACTGAACTAGAACTGAACTAGAACTGAACTAGAACTGAACTAGAACTGAACTAGAACTGAACTAGAACTGAACTAGAACTGAACTAGAACTTAGCTAGAACTAAACTAGAACTAAACTCGAAATAAACTCGAAATAAACTCGAACTGAACTAGAACTGAACTAGAACTGAACTAGAACTGAACTAGAACTGAATTAGAACTGAACTAGAACTGAACTAGAACTGAACTAGAACTGAACTAGAAGTAGAACTGAACTAGAACTAAACTGACTAAAGCAGAACTAGAACATAACTAGAAAAGAATTGGAATAGAATAAAACTGAACTAGAACTGGACTACAACTGAACTACAGCTGAACTACAACTAAGCTACAAGTGAATTATAACTGAACTACAACTGAACCAGAATTGAACTAGAACAGTTGTAGAACTGAACTAGAACAAAACTAAAACAGAACAAGATCTAGAACTGAACTAAAACAAAACTAGAATTGAACTAGAACTAAACGAGAACAGAACTAGAACAGAACTTGAAAAGAACTAGAACAGAACTAGAACTTAACTAGAGCAGAAAAAAACAGAAACAATAGAATTTAACTGAATAACAACTGAACTAGACTCGAACTAAAACTATAACAAAACTAGATCTGAACTAGAGCACAAATTTAAGATCTTATTCAATTTGTTAGTGTTTCAACGAAGTTACTTCCGATCGTACAAACATCGGATTGTGTTCAATTTATATTATAAACTTTTTTTATTTCCAGGAATACATGTATTTCCAAACACGTTTCTGAGATGGAAGTTAATAGACAAAATAATTTTGTTACGATGATGAAGAAGAATGCTAACTTTTTATAACAAATATTCTAAGTTATATATGAAACAATCTGGATATTGGCAAAATTTAAAGAAATTTTCGACAAAATCCTTAAATTTACATTAATTTAAAATTGAAAAAAAAAACCAAGAAAATGTTTAGATATATTTTTAAAATTTTTTTTATTTTATTTTTTGTTTGTTATTTCAAACATTTTATTTTTTTTTTTACTTTTTCAATTGTGTTTCTTTCTTCACATACACAAAATAATTACAAATAATGTAATTATATATATAGTTATTTACTATAAAGTTTATATATATTAATATTGTATATATTAATATTGTTAATGATATACAAAAACATACATACATACGTTTAGATGTATTGAAGTATATTTAAAAATATATACTTAAGACAGTTTATATATATGTATATAGATTTATAAGTAAGAAGATATACATTTATATTAAATATAGTTTTGTTTTTAGTTTAATTTTTTATATATATACAATATATAGTTTTTAGATTTTGTTAATAAATTTATTGAATAAACTTAAAAAACTATAGTTTCTATGACATTTTATTAAATTTGTTTTTTTTATTTGTATTTTTGTGTTAAATTTTTTATTTGTTATAAACTTTGTTTGACATTTATATAGTTTTATAATAGAAAATTTATTATTATTATTATTATTTGATTTTGTACATTAATTAGTTTATTTACAAATTAGAAATGTATTTCTTTTTTTTTCTTTCTAAATACAAAAACTTAACTTAGGTTTTAAATCAAATTATAAACTTAAATTTAAATTTACTAAAATTACAAAATTTTATTAATTAAAGAGTCTCGTAGTCTCGTTGGATTACTTAACATTATTGTTATAAAAAAAAAACAATTGATTTTTTGTAAAATTTAAAAAATAATAATAATATGAATTTAACAAAAAAAATTAAGAATTTTTTAAAAACCCAGGAAGAACTTTGATTATTTACTAAATTTTTGTTTTTTTTTTCTAACAATTTTTTTTTGTTTCAAAACTTTTAGATTTGAAACATTTAGAAAAATATGTTTTAAATTTATATATAGAAAAACAGTACCACAGTGTTTTTATACTAGATAAATAAATTGTAGTTAAATTAAAATAGTTTAGGCTCAAAAATTAGAATTTATAAAATATTTTTTTTTAAATCTCTAAATAACCTTTGGCCTTTAAACTTTTCTCTTTTTTCAAAACTTTTTTAATTATCATTTTAATTTTTTTTATAAAATTATTATTATTCTTATGTATATACAATAGTTCTAGTTATAAAATATATTTTTTTTGTATATAATTTATTTGTTTTTACTTTTAACTTTACAAAATGATATCATTTTTGTCTGTATGTGTATGTATAAAGTATTCTTGTGTTTTAGTTTTTTTCTTGTTTTTGGTTCATTTAAAGATTGTATATGTTTTTTAATAGATTGATATTTTTGTTACAGTTATGTATGCATTTCAAATAAATAACACTGGTCAACAGATTTTCAAAACCCAGAGATCGAAGTATACTTTTCTAAAGGATTGAGGAGTTCTGAATACAAAATTGATCTATCTCTTCAGTTTCTCAACATATCGTATCATAATGTTAAAAAAAACTCCGTAGACAGTCTAGTCTAAATTCTGATTCCGATAGACTATCAAATCTATAGTCTAGTTTAAAGTGTAGACTATAGGCTAGTCTATAGTCTAGTCTTGTCTAAAGTCCTGTCAATAGTCTAGTCTAATATATAGCCTATAGTGTAGTCTATTGTCTTATCTGTAGTATAGTCTATAGTCTAGTGTACAGTCTAGTGTATAGTCTAGTCTATAGTCTAGTCTATAGTCTAGTCTATAGTCTAGTGTATAGTCTAGTCCATAGTCTAGTCTATAGTCTAGTCTAAAGTCTAGTCTATAGTCTAGTCTATAGTCTAGTCTATAGTTCAGTCTATAGTCTAGTCTATAGTCTAGTCTATAGTCTAGTCTATAGTCTAGTCTATAGTCTAGTCTATAGTCTAGTCTATAGTCTAGTCTATAGTCTAGTCTATAGTCTAGTCTATAGTCTAGTCTATAGTCTAGTCTATAGTCTAGTCTATAGTCTAGTCTATAGTATAGTCTATAGTCTAGTCTATACTCTAGTCTATAGTCTAGTCTATACTCTAGTCTATAGTCTAGTCTATAGTATAGTATATACTCTAGTCCATACTCTAGTCTATAGTCTAGTCTATAGTCTAGTCTATAGTCTAGTCCATAGTCTAGTCTATAGTCTAGTCTATAGTCTAGTCTAAAGTCTAGTCTATAGTCTAGTTAATAATCTACTCTATAGTCTCGTCTATAATTTAGTCCATAGTCTATTTCATAGCCTCGTCTATAGGCTAAACCCAGCTTCATAATCAACAAAACTCAATCTCTAGGTTTCGACTATTTTTGTTGACCTGTGTATTTAGAATACCAGCTAAAAACTTGTATACTTAACGGAATTTGCTTAAAGTTTAAATTTTATACTGAAAATTAGCTTTTAGCTTAAATATGTTAATTTTGTTTTTACTATTCCGTACAAGATATGTGTTTTCTAAAAAGGGCATAGATATGATGAAAATGTTTAACTCATCTGTTTGTTTAGGTAGTTTTGGTCCTGAGGGGATTTTTTTGTTGTTTCAGTACCACAAGTTTTTGCTGGTTTCCAATAAAAAATACTTTTTTCTCATATTTAATGCTTTTTAAACGGTGGGGTTTTATATTGCAGATAATTGGTACATGATCTGTCCCTTATAAGCGCTATAGGTGTTGGAGGCTGTGACAACATATGCATAATTCATCTATCGGGATAGGCAAAGATATAATGTCAGTTTGTTGGACTGGCTGTATTATTGAGGTGAGTATTATTGATTAGAGTCTCGGGCCGTAAACGTTTTTCCTGCTGCTCTTGAAACTCTTTATCGCTCTCCTCACCATTACTAAAAGTACCCGGTAGACGTCTTTTTAAGTTATTATTTAAAGCCATGGCTATACTTTCATCTTCTGAAGTGGAATTAGTTCTTCTTGGAGTATTGGCAGCACTGTTGTTATCTAGCGAAGCTATAGCTGTAGCCGCCGCCCTTTCGGCAGCGGTAAAGCCATCTTCAGAGGCACTGTCTTGTGATACCAAGCCAGTATTGGAGTTATCGCCCGACGGTGTGGTATAGCTGCCCAATTTTGAAGTGGGATCTTTTTCGATTAGTTTTTGTGCCAAAACTCTTAAAGAAATCAATGAATTTTCACAATCACTAGTATCGATTTCGGTCAAACTAATGCCGGCCCTTTCGATTTCAGCATAAGTACCAAAAGGCAATTTCTGTAAACATTCCAATTTCTGTACATGAGTTTTCGAGCGCAAATGCTTGGCCAAATGGCCGTGTATGCGAAAAGCGATTTTGCAATCGGTACATTCAAAGGGGCGGGGATTTGATGTTGTGGGCACTCCAAAGGTAGAAGTCATTATTACTTTATTTTTATGAGCCTCTGATCGTTCGTGTTTCTGCAAGTGACCCTGTGTCCTAAAGGATACACCACAAGGATCACATTTATATTTACGCTCCATATAATGTATATTCATATGCAAAACCAATTGCGATTGTTTTTGGAAAGTTTTCGAGCATATAGAGCAGACAGGGCGGCCATCGGCATTTGATATTTGTGGTACACGTGGGTGTACGGGTAAGATTTCATTATTATTTGTGGTAAAACCATCTTCACCCACAATAACGGTGCGTTGTGGCTGATTGGCTTGACTGCTTGAGGCTCCACCTGATAAAACACCCGAAAAATCGGTGGTTCCTGGTTGTAAAATGGCTGCCGGTAAATTGGCATTATGGGCGGGCTTATCATCATTCGTTTTAGTGGCCACTTTTTTGGCAGGTGGCTCTTCATCTGTCTCTTCACTTTCATCCGAAGACTTAAGAGATTTAGGGGTCTCAGTTATAGTGGCCGGCATGACAGCGGGTACTGTTACAGCTACGGTTGTAGTTTCTGCTTTCAATGTTTCTTGAGGTTCCACAATTTCTATTTTAGGCAACTGTAATGGCGCTATAACCTCCTTCTTGGTTACAACTTGTTCACTAGCCGTTGTTGGAGCACTGCTGGCAATACTAGTCACTATCACCGTTTCCGAGCTGCTAGAAACTATAGTTGTACCCAAAGAAACACTTGTAGTAATTGCCGGACTAGAGGTGGGCGTGGCATTAGACATCATAACATTAGGATTGACTGTCATGCCACGACTTAACTGAGTCTGTTTGATTTTATAGTATTGTAAGGTCTGTTCCCGGCGATAATCATACAACATCATGTCTTCGTTTAGCTTATGATGATTCTCCTCATAATTATCGGCATAATTGCGTCCGACTTTAGAGGAAACCGATATCATAGTTTTCAAAAAACCCGATTCATTTTTATTAACACCAAATATAACATCACGTATTTGAGCTTGGGTCTGCACAGGACCCGGATTCGAGGAGAACGAGGTGGTTGTTTGTGTTATAGAGCTAGAGTTTATAACATCCATATTGCGTGGCTTTGTCAAATCCATGGGTGCTGTTTCAAAACTTGTGGCACTGCTAATGTTTAACTTCGGTTTGTGTTCTTTGGGATTTGAGTAATATTGTTCTTGCTTTTGATAATCAAAGGGGGGTTTGGGTGAGGTATAAGAAATGACACGCCTTACGGCCTGCGAGGGTGTAGAAGAGATCGCACAACTAGAGCTGACTGTGGTAACAGTGGCCATTTGACTATTAGCCATTGAGGTCTCTAAACTGGGCGTGTGTATGGGCGGTGTCATGGAGAGTGTAAGTAAACATCTGGCGGCCTCATGTTCCAAATGCGATTTATTATCCTCCGCCGCCGAGACATTTAATTGTGGTGTTACATTCGATTTGGCGGAATCTGATTCATTGCTGCTTTCGGTTTCATTATCGCTAGAGTCATTCTCGGAATCTGATTCACCATTACCCATTGAGCTGGTTCTACCACCAGCCGAGGTGGAGGACTGCTGATCAAATTCTACATCAGGCTCTAAGAAGTCACCCTCGGCCGGCATAGGTCCTGGATTTAAACCCAATTCTATGCATTTCTTGTAATGAGTTTTCGATTGCATGTGTTTCGTTAGGTTGCCTTTGGTCTTAAAACTAAAGTTACAATGCTTACAGGTATAGGGTCTTACATCGGTATGGGTGCGTATGTGTTTTTTCAGCATAGAGGGTTTCTTACATCTTATACCGCATTCAGAGCAGACATATTTTCCACGACCCCGACCTCTTACATAAATATAGTTTTCATGAGATTCATAGCCACCCTCTAAAGTTTGTGACACTGCCGCAGAATTTGATGTTGAAGCTCCCGAGTTATCTTTAGATGACTCTTTGTTTTCTGAAGAAGTTTTACTATCTTTAGTTTGGGTGTTATCCTTGAGGGCGATCTGTTTTAATTGATGATGCTCAAATTTATCCCGGCTGCTGATGAAAGGAGTCATTACGGTCTGTTGTGCTGCCACAAAGGTGTAAGTTATCTTCTTGCCCTTGGCCATGGTAAAGATAATGGCCTTTTGCCTTGAATCGTAAAGAGACATAACCTCTTTTGGTTTCAAACCCAAAGGATGAGGATTATTTTCAGCACACTGCTGCCACATGCTATACATGGATAGTTTATGCATGTCCTGCACATAAGAAGGTTGTGGACAGTTAAGGGTGCAGTAAAACGTTTTGGTGCTGCATTTCAATCCCAAATATGTATAGGAATTGCCATTTAAATACAGTTGTACGCATTCTTTAGATGGGCGGGGCGTTTCGGGCGAAATCAAGGGCAATGTATTGGCAGTGGGTGTTATACCATGATGACGTTTGGGGGTAAATGTACCTGGCCTTAAGGGTAAACTAGTGGGTCGTAAAAATTTCGATTTAGCTTTAACTTCGGCACTTGTAGCATCACTATCAGCTAGTGTGGTTGCTACATTGGTGTCCACATGCAAGGGTGTAAGTGCTAAATTGGTGGGTGACAATGACTTGCTGCTATTCGTAAGGGGTTGTTGTATAATCAATTGTTCTCTGGACATTTTATCCAAATTAAAATGTCTAGTTTCGGCCTCTGTAAGATTAGAGGATGTTGTTGTTATTGTTTTATTTTCACTTTTACGCGGACTTAAGTTATCTGCCATGCGCATAAAATTAAAAGATTTTAAAGGTTTCGCCACATCATTAACGGCAGCAGTGGTCTTATTACTATGCCCAGTACTATTGTTATTGAATGTATTGTTGTTTACAGCTGTTGGCCAATTCCGAACATTACGCATATTAGTGGAGGGTGGTGCTCGATTAAATTCACTAGGCACATTTTGTACACCACCGAATGTAGGCTTATTTACTCCCGACGAGTCCGGACTTCCTCCCTGTTGCATGGTTGTAGACATATTCATGGGACTAGGGGTTTGATTTCTGTTAGGACTGTTATTTCGGGATAAATTTTTGCTATTTCCTGTTTGAGGCAAATTCAATAAATGCTGCTGTTGTTTTTGTTGCTGTGAAGCGGTTGGCGGTGCCAAGGGTAATTGGGGCTGTAAGCTATTCGGTCCTGGTATACCGGGTACATAAGGTATTACCTTTTCGGTGAGACCCAATGTTAAAGGATTAAATGCGGTTATCTGATTAATGGGAGGAAATTGAAAATGTTGTGGCCCATTTGATGAGGCTAAACCTAAACTTAGTTTGGGCGTTAGTTGTGTTCCCGGCATTAAAGGCAACGGCATTTTTTGTTCTTTCTTAGGTGAGACTTCTTGAAAACTACCGCCTGACAACAAGGGGGTACGTATCATTTTCGGGCTTTTATCTACATCATCACATTCCGATAAGGGTATCATACAGCCACCTGAAGAAGTAAAACGTTTGTAACGTTCCTCCTTTTTGGAAAGTTCTTGAGCTGTTAATAACTGCATTTCACCGCCGCTGGTTACAGAAGAACGTTTGGAGGAAAACTTATCGGAGGCTTCAAATTTTAAGCGTTTAGTGGCAGGATGTTCGGGCATGTTGCCGTGACTATACATGGGATCATCGTGCATTTTTGTTATAATAACTTCTTCGGATTTACTTTTCGATTCATTGAGTGTATAATCCACTAAAGGTGTTTTACCTAATAGAGGTCCCGGCGAGGGTAGAGGAGCATCTACGAAACGTATAGGCAGCTCATTGTTCGCTGGTTGAGACTTGTTTGGCTGTGAGGCGACGCTTAAGATTAAGGATGCCGCGGTCGAACTTGTACTATTAGCTGTGGTCGACTGAGAACTAGGTTGTGTTGAGGTGGCCGATGTGGTGTTAGTACTGGAATTTTTCGATGTACTAGCCAGTGAAGCACTTAAATGATTTAACACCAAATTACTGGGTTTTGTCTGCAGTTGAGACCAAGCCAATTTGACCAACGACAAGGGATTCAAAGACATGGAATTGGAGCGGAAATATTTATGTGAAGGTGATGAGGCGGGTGAATTTGTACTGCTATTGCTGCCCTGACAATAAGTGCTATTGTGCAGTTTTAACTCCTCGGCCGTTCGGAAGCCAAACGAACACAAAGGACATATATAAACAGCATCATCTCCCGTACCCGTGGGCACAGCCAAACCGCGTGCATTAAGTAGTAAATTTTTAATAATGGAATTTTTGTGAGGATTCTTGCTGGCAGAGGTCGAAGGCTGTGGTGTACTAGAATTGGAATTTGAAGAATTTGAAGCTTCATTAAGTACTAAACTGGGTGTTAACAGTTGTGATTGTCCCTGTGTTTGAGTCTGTTCTATGGAGTGACGTTTTCGCGGTGTAGCTGGTGGTGGTGCTTGTGGTAAGGGACCATGGCAGGGTTTATTTAAATCTAAACTTTCTTCCGGCTGTTTTGGTTTAGCCGATAAATTTAGAGGAACATTAGCTAATGAATTATGGCTGGCTGAAGAAGTGTTTGAAGACAGCGAAGTTGCTGTCGAATTAGCTGGCTGACGCGGTTGAGTTGGTGTAATGGTAACAATAGTTTTATATTGTTGAAATTGTGTTTGATTGCTAAGTGAGGCTGGTATCAATTGTTGAGCTGGATGTATAGGTTGTGGTTGAACCATTTGTTTGCCAATTAAATGTTTAGAAGTACCATTCAAAGGTAGTGGTGCAGGGGATGATAGTTCTTCCATATTGGGTTTATCATGATACAAATGTCTTTGTTTTTGCAATTGCTGCTGCTGTTGCTGTTGTTGTTGCTGCTGCTGTTGATACATATATTGCTGGTGCAATTGTTGCTGCTGTTGTTGTTGCTGTTGCATTTGTTGTTTTTGTACAATAGCTTGCGCCAATTTGGCATTAGTTGGCGATTCACTTGGTGGGGCACCAGTAGTGCTTTGCAAAACCTGTCCTGTAGTGTTCGTAGTTGTTGAAGAACTGCTGCTGCTATTGTTGTTGGTGAAACTTCTTGAACGATTTAATGTTTTGGGATATTTTTTCTGCAATAAAAGCTCTTTATTCTCAACAATGGCTGTATTTTGTGAAATTAGTTTATTGATGTGTTCATTAAGCTTTTCTTTATCCTACAAGATAAAAAGAAAATTAACAAAAATATATAACTAATGATATGGGTATTATATAAAGAAATGTATTAGAGACCTATATATAAAACTATCTAAAAGATATAGACTTACCAAAGTAACCTCTTGAATTCCAGAGTTTGCGCTTGTCTGCAACAAGGTGCTGGAATTGCTACTGTTGCTAACATGAGCAGAATTACGTTGACTACTAGCACTTGTGCTCTGGTCCATAATTTCTACTGTATTCTTATTATTGCCCGAATTGGATGGACTCATAGCTACAGAAGCCGCTGAGGCAGCATTGGCTAAATAATGAAGAGCATTTGGTGGAGTGGAATTTATTAAAGTGCTGTTGCCGCTGGATGTACTGGCTTTGGGATGATGAATGCTTCTGGAATTGTTGGCAGACATGACGTGATTTGTATTATTTAGCGGGGTAGGTTGTTTATGAAGACTTTGTGGAATCGAGGGCGATGTTTGAGAGTGCGGAGATAGTGTGGGTGGCGGTGTTGGTATGACTGCTGCTAAGCTGGAATGTGTTAGTTGCATTTGTTGTTGCTGCTGTAAATGTTGCTGTTGTATTTGCAATTGATGATGAAATTGCTGTTGTTGCTGTGGCGTCATCATGTGTAAAGAGGCATAAACAGGATTATAGAACGATTGAGCGGGCAGGTGAGGTGAGGGATGCAGTAAAGCAGCAGCTGGTGAGCCCGTTGGTTGTCCCAAATAATAGGCTGCTGCCGCTAGAGGCAACGGCATTGCATTGGCCGTTGGCGGTGGTCCCAACAAATGATGAGGTGGTGTATGTGTTTGCAGCTGTTGCAATTGTTGTTGCTGCAACTGTTGCAGCTGATGAGTACTGATGTGATTGTTTAATTTCATTTGTGTACTAGGCGATAGTGAGGGATGGTGTGATGGCGCCATATGGGTGGGAGATTGTTGTGGTGGCGGTGGTAGATGGATGACACTACTTGATGAGGGCACCACAATATTTTGCTCGCTGGCAGCCACCGTTAAATGCTGATGCTGGTTTATAAGGGGATGTGGAGATTCGGGTAACTTTTGCATTGGAGCCACATCCTTTTGTGGCATTGGCGTAGAATGTACTGCCATTGGTGAACCAGACGTACTCATGGTGGAGGTGTTTACTGCCGCAGCAGCGGCAGCTGCCTCTTTGGCAGTCGAATACAAAGAAGCATTATGGAATTTTGGTTTATAGGGCTTATAGTCAATTGCCTGCTTTGGGTTACTGCTAGCTGCTGTATTATTGGCACCTATTGAGGTTTGTGCAGCAGCAGGAGGCAGTGTACCCGCAGCTGGAGAACCCAATGGCAATTTTTGTGACTGTTGATGGGCGGGTTGTTGTAAAAAGCTGGATTTTGCAGACGTAAACGAGGAGGCAGGTGAAATTGTTGTTATGTTTACTGATTCAGTACTGGCAGCTATGGACACTTGTGGCTCTGAAGTTTGCATAAAGGGCTGTTGTGCCATGGTGGTATTCGTTAGTTCTTCAATTGGAGAATCCATGCGACTAAACTGTAATTGTTTTTAAAATATTTTTTATATAAAAATGTTTAATAAAAGTTAAAGACCCAACTTACCATTTCCGAACTGCTGTTACTTAATTCCGGATCAACATCTTGATCGGAGAGACCATCATCAGCATCGGGAGATACTTCAATACCCTTTTGACGGGCAGTATGAGAACGAGATCTAGAAAAATAAGACACAATTTTATTAGGAAAGTTCTCAAAATCATATCCGACAGACTTGTTAACAATTTGGGTCCCAAAGATATTTGGGATATATAAGTTTTTACTGTTATCTTAACATACCTGCAATGCTTGTATAAATTACTTTTCGTTTTAAATGCAATGCCACATATTTCGCACGGATAGGGACGTTCGTTGGTATGAGCTCTTATATGTTTCTGAAGCACCGAAGGTTTTGTACAGCTTAAATCACAATAGGGACATTTATAGCGCCCACCACCGCCAGCAGTTGATGAGCCTGTAGTGGTTGTGGATGCAGTTACAGTAGCAGTAGCAGTAGAAACTGATTGAGTACTATTGCTGCTAATCTCTGTAGAACTTGTGGTGGCAACTATAACATTTTGTTGTTGCTGCTGTTGAGCTAATTGCAGTAACACTTGATTTTGACTATAATTGTCTTGTTGTTGAGGAAGATTTTCAGTTTGCTGTTCTTGTGTTTGCAGTTTAGTTAACACGCCATTTGTTAAATGTTCCTCATTTTTAATGGTGTTGGTTGATATTGTTGAGGTGGTGGCCTGTTGTGTTGCCATTTGTATGGGTGGCGGTGGAGGAGATGAGACTGATGAACTAGCCGAGGACATAGATGTGGTTCGCAGTTTCTCAGCCTCTTGTAAAGCATCATTCTCAGTTGTACTGGCTAATCTTTTGAATTTCTTGTGTAAATATTTGGAATTATTCCAAGACATTGTAGAAGCTGTATTTTCAGCTGTTTGATTATCACTTTTGGTGCTGTTCTCCTGTTGCTGCTGCTGTTGTTGTTGTTCTCTAATACTACTATTCATGCTATTATCACTTATATTCATATTTGAACTATTATTATTATTATTTCTATTACTATTACTACTGCTATTACTAATATTATTTGCTGTTGCTGCTGCTGTTGTTGTATTATTGGCATTAATGGCGGTGGTGTTTGATTTTGTTGTTGTTATTGTTGTGTTTGTAGTGGCAGGTATATTAGTTACATTAGATTTTGCTTCCTTTGTTTCTGTTATCATCTTTTTGGCAGCTTCATTTTGTTGCTGTTGTTGCTGCTGCTGTTGTTTATTGTTATCACTTTTAGCATTTTGTTGCTGCTGTTGCGCTGCTAATTTTGCTGCTGCTTTAGCTTGTTTGGCTGTAAGTTTCTTTTGTGTTGTGGCTGGTGTTGTTTCTACCATTTGTGTTTGAGTTTCATTGGTTTCCCCACGATATGTTGTTTGTTGTGTTTTCTTATTGTTGTTTATTGTTGTTTTACTTTGTTGGTGATTGTTGTTGTTATTATTTTGTTTTACAGTTTTATTATAATATTTTGTATTTGCCGTTGTTGTTGCTTCCATGTTGGTAATATTTACCCCCTGGTCTTGTTCCTTCTGCTGTTGCTGTTCTCTTGTACCACCAGGATCATCTGAAAATGAAAAGAAATTTATAAAAAATTAGTTGTTTCTTTTGCAAAAGTTTTTCTTTTAACATAAAAATGTACCAAATCCATTCAAAATTTTTAAAATTTTTTTGGAAGTGTTTATTAATTAAACACTTTTGTTTTTGCTAAAGAAAAGAAATTCTTTTTTGAATACAACAACTCTTTTTTTATCACTAACAATTATTTAATAAATCACAATTGTCTAAACAGTTTTTGCAAATTCATATTAGTTAAACAATTTCAAAGTCTTATCTACCATAATTGTTTTTGTATTTTAGCTCTTTTGTGGTTTATAAAACACAATGAGAAATTCCAAATACAACAAACTAATTAGTACGATTTGTCAAAATCTTTATTAAAAAATGAACAACAAATATAAATAATACTATTTAATTATAAAACCAGCCTGACTTTTAAGCATTACTATATAAACATACTTAAATAAATAAATATGTATGTATATTTAAGTGTAAAAAATTTTATACATATTAAATGATTATTAAATACTTGATAAAAGGAAAACACAAAACAAATGAGCAACAACAAAAATTATTGATATTAATATGTCGGAGTGTATGTGTAAATATAGTACAATGTTAGTGGTCACAAACGATAAACAGATAAGTCGTGAGGATTTGCAAATGAGAGATAGATAGATAGATAGATAGATAGATAGATAGATAGATAGATAGATAGATAGATAGATAGATAGATAGATAGATAGATAGATAGATAGATAGATAGATAGATAGATAGATAGATAGATAGATAGATAGATAGATAGATAGATAGATAGATAGATAGATAGATAGATAGATAGATAGATAGATAGATAGATAGATAGATAGATAGATAGATAGATAGATAGATAGATAGATAGATAGATAGATAGATAGAGGCACGGATCGAACGATAGATACATGATAACATATATATAGAACAATATATATATTTGTAGATAGTTCGATTAATCTTAAGTCATAATTACACTACATGTACATAAAAATAATAAATAATTGTTATTTATGAGTTAAGTTGTATTTATTTTTTTTTTTTTTTTTGCTTTCTGCTTTTTGTTTCATAAACGATTCAATAGACAACAAGTTGTACATAATTATGTATACGCTCGAGAAAAATATTAGTAAATAAATTATTATTATAATAAAATCAAATAATTTCTAATCCATAAATCATTCGAAATTAATTTCGAAACTTAGAATTTTATAAATATTTGAAAAGTATTAGAGAGTTATATTAACCACTTTCATATAATTTAAGTTTTATTTGAGATCAATTTCCATTATTATACAAATTTCAATTCAAAAGAGTTCAGTATCATCTTTTACTACCCCTAAAAGACTAGTCATGTCACTAGTTCTTCTCTAACTCCGCCATTTCTTAAATGTCTCAATATAAATCAAATACTATTTATTTAGTACGAGTGTTTTATAATTTATTTAGTACGTTATTGTATATATTTTGTTTTGTTAAATAATTTTACTTGCTTGCATTAATACTAGTTTCTCGCTCTCTTTCTCTGAGTTTTTATTAAAAAAAACGTTTTTCTTGATAATAAAACTAAAGAAATAGCAAGAAAAAAATTATTATAATTTTAACTTTTTATTTAAATATACAGTAGATATTTTTGTAATTTTTTATTCAATTGTCTATGTATTTAAAGTGAAGGTGTTGGTTTCCAAGTCTCAGACAATGTCTCGCTGTTAGCAAAATGTTGTTGCTTAATAAGCAATATTTTGTTGTGTTTGTTGTGTTTGTTCGTAGCTGTTAATAATATTTACGAGGTGTTTTTACAATTATCGCTTTATAGCTGCATTACTGCCTGCTGACGTCAGTCAAAAATATTCAACAATTATTTCTGTATATATTTATTTATTTTTTGCTATTATTTATTTTATTTTTATATTTTGCGTTTAATTCCGTCATTATCAAAGCTGATAATGAAGCAATTAAAACAAAAAAAAAAAAAAAAAAAGATGAAATAATTTCAAATAATCATTTTTTTATTATTGTTGATGTTGGGGATTGTGAAAAGGTTTTAGGTGTAAATCTATTTTATCTAAAAATGTTTTTTATTTAAGATTTACCATTTGTTGTTGATAAAAAACAGTGCTTTATACAAATTTAGGGTAAAAATATTTTAAAAACTATTAGCTACTGTTATAATATTTCAAATTTCAATTATTTAACATTTATTCCGTGACTCACAGTAGTTATAAATTAGCTATTATCAAGTATTTTAAGCTTTAATATTTATTTATTTTTAAACGGTATTTTATCTTTTAGGGTTTTCTAACCGAATTTTAAAGAGTGATAACTGTATTATTGTAAAACTTGATAACATATTCCAATAATTAAAATAAAAAAAACATTAAATAGATCTTAAGAAGCTGAAAATAGTCAGGCATTGCATATTTAAGTTTATATTTTTAGATTTAGTTCTAGTTGATTTCTAGTTTAGTTCTAGTTGATTTCTAGTTTAGTTCTAGTTCAGTTCTAGTTGATTTCTAGTTCAGTTCTAGTTCAGTTCTAGTTCAGTTCTAGTTCAGTTCTAGTTCAGTTCTAGTTCAGTGCTAGTTCAGTTCTAGTTCAGTTCTAGTTCAGTTCTAGTTCAGTTCTAGTTCAGTTCTAGTTCAGTTCTAGTTCAGTTCTAGTTCAGTTCTAGTTCAGTTCTAGTTCAGTTCTAGTTCAGTTCTAGTTCAATTCTAGTTCAGTTCTAGTTCAGTTCTAGTTCAGTTCTAGTTCAGTTCTAGGTCTGTTCTAGTTCAGTTCTAGTTCAGTTCTTTTTCAGTTGTAGTTCTGTCGTTGTTCAGTTGCAGTTCAATTATAGTTCAGTTATACATACTGCAGTTTTAAAATCAGTTTTTGTTTTTGTGTATTTTGACATCAAAGATTTTTGAAATTTGTGGCGGGAAATGTATATAAACATAAAAAAAATTATTTGTCTGTCACCAAAAAATCATATACATATGTACATAATATGTATGTATGTATGTATGTATGTATGTATGTATGTATGTATGTATGTATGTATGTATGTATGTATGTATGTATGTATGTATGTACATGTGAACAATTAAAAGGTCAAGTGAAGCTTCATCAATTGATTTTGATTAAAATCATAATAGAATAATAAACAAATATAAGAAATTTTCAATTTGTGGTTCTTGGAACTGAAATTTATATTTAAAAAAAAAATTAAATAACAGTTTTCACAAGTATAAACACCACAAATTTTGTTTATTTACTATTCTATTTGAACTTTATAGAAATTTTTAATAAAATTGCATTAAATTCCGATTAATACAAAAAAAAGGTAATTTAAATATTCTTTAAAAAAAAGTAAACATTTAATTTCAACACTAATATTGCACACCATATAGTAGAGAGTAAGTCCATTATAACAAAATAAACGATCAAAGTACAAAAGTACAACACCCAGATAATTGTGTATAGAATATTTAATTTTATTATCAAGAAATATTAAATAAGAAAAAAATATAACAATAACGTTCATATTAAATGTTTATTAATTAAATGTACTGTGTGTTGTTGAAATTAAATTAAAGTATTATAGAACACAATAAAAAAAACAACAAAATTTTCTTTATTTACATTTTCTTGTTTGTTGTTTTTTTTATCTCGATTTTTTACACTTGTTACACAGTGAATGGTTAATATGTAGAAGAAGAAGCAAGATTTGTTTATGATGTTAACAAATTATATGGTTGTTATTGCTTTTCTTCTCCACCGGTTTTAAAATCTATTCTTATAGCAACAACAACAACAGCAATAATAACACTTAAATGATAAATAACAGCAACAACAAAAAAACACAGGGCTCCCTAAACGTAAACGTCATCTTGTTGTATTCAGAAAAAACAACAACAACACAAACTGGTTTTATTGTTATTTTTAGAAAAAAAAAATGTTAATTACCTATGTATGTGAAAAAAATGTATTTTTATTTAACACGAGTATTATTTTGAGTTTAAATTTTACTTTTAATTTGTTAAATAATTTAAGATTTTGACTAAGCGATAAGAAATTTTCAGTAATTAAAAAGAATTTTTAATCAATTTATAAATTGTTTTCGATTTTAACAAATTCTTATTAAAAATTTTATAAACAATCAACACTTACTTAATTCACAAGTATTTTGCAAAAAATTTTAAACACAAAACTATTACATTTAATCATTATTTTATTTAATTTATTAGTTAAACACTAATAATAAACATGCTCTTAATCATCATTATGAATAGGTATTTATTTAAATTGTTTTTAACAATTTTTATAATGAAATATTTTACACATTTATTTAGTTATATGCCGCGTTTCTTATAATTTTTTCATTTATTTATAATTTTTTTTCTTATACGTCAAAGAGGCGGTATCACTGTCAAACGTCTAATACATATGACTTCACATGCGAACGAAACGCGACTAGACGTATCAAAGAAATTCATTCAATTTCCAAGTAAATTTTAACACAAAAAAATTATACGAACAGGCAGAGCAGGCAAAAAATAGCAACAACAACAAAAGCCAACAACAAGTAAACAGCAGACAGGCACACTAGTGCCAAAGCTAAACAAAAACAAATAAAACAGCTTTATAGTACAATAATAACAACAACAAGTAAACACGCGTACACATTCGGACACACATGTGTATTAATAATAATCATAATATATACTCACTCATACCTACTACAAACTTACAGACTTACGATCTATACTACTTGTATACACTGCTCATAAAAGATATCATTAGCAAAGCACAACAGAACAGCAGATACAACAACAATCAAAGGAAGAAGATGTAGAATAATATACATATAAAAAAGCAACAACTTAATGCAAAATTGTATAGTAGTAGAGAACAACAAAGTAAAAACAGAAAATAAAAATATTTGCACGAAACTTATTCAAACATACCAACTTACATATATAAGTATGTACATTTGTACATATCTACTGACATGAACTTAATTACATATTTATATACATAATATATGTATGTACGTACGTTTGTTGATATTTATATTAAATAGAGGAGAGTAAAAAAGGAAAATATGAGAACAAAAACAATTTAATAATATTAATCAGTAGCTGCTCCATACAAAGTGAGAGTCTATTTGTTTTGGTTGTAGGCGACTTCAAAAAATACTCTACTTGGGTAATTGTGGAAATATTTTTCCGATTTCTGTAGATAGATAACATAATAAATATGTATCAAATCTTATAAAATGTGACAATTGTTTTCCCTTGAAAAAACCCTAAAATTCCCCTAAAATTTTCATTCACAATAGTTAATTTCATTTGTAACAGCTGTTTTATAATTGAACTTCGACACATGGAACATTTCTTAAAGTTTCTCAAGTAATTGACAATATTTCGAAGTTGACAATTTTGTTGCAATTAAGTTATCCACTAGGTGTCAACCATATTGGGAAAATGTCGAATAATAGATTTTGACTTTTCATACCTAAATTAATATGTTATAAATATTATGATTATATATTTAATCACCTCAACCTTTCCACTAAAGCATATTAATAAAAATTGTTGTACCTATATGTAAATTTGTTAGGTACCTATGTATATACTAACTACTAGGTATATGCATATAAAACGTCAGTCAATAATAATAGAATTCAAAACGTAGTTTCTTCCTAAAACGAAAAAAGAAACACACACACAAATATCTGAACAACAAAAATATAATTAAACAAGTGTCGTTTACTGTTTGCGCGATGATGGCAACCAGAAAAAGTTAACAATGGAACGAACAAACAAACCCACGAACGAACGGCATTCCCCAAATAGTGGGGAGAAGGTTAAAAAAAAACACACACACAACAACAAGAAAACAAAACAATATCAGCAGAAAACACAATAAATTTTAAACGATACATATATACATACAATATACACAAACGACGAAACGAGCAACGCATCAAGTATTAAAAAAATAATAATAATAAAAGCAACAACATCAAGAACAACTAAAAGATTTAAAGGCGAATACCACAAATTTCACACTTACTCATAGTAGAGTGTGCAATACCAATAATATATACATACATACAACGAAAGAAGATGACAGACCAACGAATTAACAAACGAACAGACTGACGACTATACACAATAAAACTGAAAACACACGTCTAAAATTCAAAATACAAACAATATTAAAAAAAAGAACAGAAATAACAACACAAAGGCAAAAACAAAAATTTATATACAAAACCAATATACACTGACTGCCACATACTTATAGATAAATTGCAAAACAACAAAAAAAGCTGACTAACAACTAAAATTGTTGAAGGTTCGGGGAGCACCATACACAAATAAAAACAAAACAAACAATCAAGTAAGAAAAGAAAAAAAAACGAATGAGCAACAACACGATGATGATTAAAGTAAATAGAAACTTAATTGTATGTTTGAATGTGTGTACAATATAAAAAAAACGCAGAGATAAAAAAATAAATGGCGAACCATCGATGAAAAGAGAAAAGCAACAATTGTGTTTTTGTATCAAGAAGGAAAAAAATATATAACCTCTTATGACTGTTGCTATTGTAGAGTTGTTGTTTTTTTGATAATTCTTTTATTAATTGATAATAATAAATAAACACAGACTTACAGACCAACATAATTTATTCATACATACCTACAACATATATTTAGTAATATCTATATACGAACATGTTTGTATTTAATAACTTTTTCTAAACCCTGCGGTTTTAAAGTTAATCATTAATTAAAATGTTTAGCAAAACTGCCGGGTTATTATACTTATCAATATATGTATATGAATGAATGTATGTTTAATAATAATCTTAATCGTAAGCTTTAATAAAACGAAACCCAGAAAATCTAGTTGGACGTTTAATTGTTTTTTTGTTTACATACCTACAAACATTTTTCAATATAAATGGTAATGTGTTTTGTTGTTGTTATTTTAGCTGCTGCGTCATTTTATACAAATTATAATAACAAAAATACAATAGCAAATAAATATGTATGTATATATGTTTAAATAAACAACAATGTATGTATATTTAATAAACAATTATGTACGACACATTACACAACAAGAACAACAAAAACTTTTGAAGTTTTTTCACTCATTTTTATTAAATTTGTATAGTATTTTGTTTTTCTTAAACTTAATTAAAAAGATAAACAGTAGTTTCTTAGGTTACAGTGTTGCCAGTGGAAGTACATATTAGTCCACTTTCAAACCAAACGTCAATTCAAGAAAAATTAGGAAACCCTCTTACTAATGATGTTATGCTTTTGCATTAACATCCATACATACATGTACGTACATACATATATGTTTTTGTTTGGGAGTTTGTAAAAAAAAAGAATGTTGCCAATTGACGTTTAATATGGCATCTCACTAAAATTATTTGCATTAAACACTCTGGTTACTCTAAAATCTTTTTGTTTTCTTTTACCATTATAATTTAATCAAGTGTATACAACAAATAAAAAGTGTAAATAATTTAGCAGTATTTTAATCTAAAAAGTTAAGTGTTAAATAAGTTTCTAGGAAATCCTTTAAATTCCAATGAAATTAATAATAAAATAACAACAAATACTAATAAAATAAACAAACAAAAAGTGCAATTGCTAATAATAATTAGAAAAAAACTAAACAATAAAGTGAAATGTGTTTGGATGTTGATGTAAAAGGTGCTGCGCACAAGTTTTAACAAACTTCAATCAAAGTAATTGAGTCATGGAGTCTTATAATTGGGTAAGTGTTTAAATTAACTCATCATTTTATGAAATTTTTGTCATCATGGGGTGTGTACATCAATAAATGGTCAGCAGCAAATACTTTTACACATTGGAGTCTCTCTATGATGCCACAATTTGGCGCATTTCTGTTGTTGTGCCATCCTCGTATAATTTTTTTTCAAAGATTTTCGTTTTTTGTTTTGAATGCTTATTGTGTAGTGGAGTCGTCAATGGTGCGGGTGTTTGTTTAATATTTTTAAATGTTTACATTATGAACACATTTTCAGTTTTCATTTGTTTTTGATGATGATCGAATAAACAAAACAATAATCATTGTATTTGCATGTACTGCTGTTGCTGTCATGTATAATTTCATATTAAAGGGAATGCCTGTCTGCCTAAACGACTGAATGACTGACTAGCTGGCTGGCTAGCTGCTGCTGCTAGGTTGGCCCCCGTTTCTCATTCTAATGAGTTTTGGTGTCGCCAGTTAGTCGTGCTTTGTCAAGTGCATGATGTGTTAGTATTTATTATTAACATTGGTATTCACTTGTTGTTGGGTTTTAATAAATATTTATTTGTTTATAAAACTAAAATTCTTAAACATTTGTTTTTTAAATGCATGTTATAAAGCATTTCATTTATAATTTAATTGTATAAAAATTCTAGTTCAGTTATTGTTTAGTTCTAGTTCGTTTTTAGTTCAGTATTAGTTCTAGTTCAGATATAATTTAGTTTTAGTTTAAATCTAGTGCAGTTCTGGTTCAAGTTCTAGTTCAGTTTTAGTTCAGTTCTAGTTCGGTTCTAGTTCGGTTCTAGTTCAGTTCCAGTTCAGTTCTAGTTCAGTTCTATTTCAGTTCTAGTTCAGTTCTAGTTCAGTTCTAGTTCAGTTCTAGTTCAGTTCTAGTTCAGTTCTAGTTCAGTTCAGTTCTAGTTCAGTTCTAGTTCAGTTCTAGTTCAGTTCTAGTTCAGTTCTAGTTCAGTTCTAGTTCAGTTCTAGTTCAGTTCTAGTTCAGTTCTAGTTCAGTTCTAGTTCAGTTCTAGTTCAGTTCTAGTTCAGTTCTAGTTCAGATCTAGTTCAGTTCTAGTTCAGTTCTAGTTCAGTTCTAGTTCAGTTCTAGTTCAGTTCTAGTTCAGTTCTAGTTCAGTTCTAGTTCAGTTCTAGTTCAGTTCTAGTTCAGTTCTAGTTCAGTTCTAATTCAGTTCTAGTTCAGTTTTAGTTCAGTTCTAGGTCAGTTTTAGTTCAGTTCTAGTTCACTTCTAGTTCAGTTCTAGTTCAAGATCGGAACCTGAATATACAGACAAGAAAACTTTAAACGTTTTGATTTGTTTGTTATGAAACACATTTTCTATTTTCGTAATTCTCCGATAATCACGAATGTCAAAATTTTTAACAGGAAATTCCCAAAACATGACGTAAAAGATGAGCACATTTTTTTCAACTGAAAATATTATTTTGATTTAAAAAAGAATAACGCAAAAAAATAAACTCATTAATTTTTCTTTAATTTATTTATACCAAATAAAATGAGTTCATATGTACTATATGCACATATATAAATAAAATAAAATTAAAAAAACAATATTAAAAATTTAATGCAAAATACACACAAAAAAAATCACTCAAATCAAATAAATAAAACGTCAAACATTTAGAAACCATTTTCAAAACCAAAATAAATTGGAACATTTTTCAAAAAATAAATAATAATAAATATACCTATTAGAAAAATATTTAGAAAAATGTACATTTAAGTGGGTGTAAAGGATGTTGTTTAAAAAATAAAATATTTAAAAAAAAAACCCACAGCAAATCATTAAAATTTGTTTGAATGAAATTTTTAACTTTTGTTTATTATAAGAAAAGAATAAAACTAAAGGTAAGCAAAATGTCGACATTTTGCGAAATTTGTTTAATTTTATTTTTAATTTAAAAAAAGAAAATTTTAATGAAAATCATTTTCTCTGGGTGTTGAAAATTAGATCATTTTGTTAGACATTCTTATTTGTGTTTATTTATTTTTTGTTTCGTTTTATTTTTCATTTTTTTTTGAAAATCTGTTCAATTTAAATAGCAACGAATTTTTTTTTTCGTATTTTAGCACTTAATTGTAATTGTGTTCTTATTCAAATTTATTTTTAAAAATTTGTCTACGTAGTAAAAAATTAAGAAAATTGTGAAAATGTTTTTATTTATTTACATATTTCTTTTTTGTTTTCAGTTGAATTGATGTGTTGATAAAACTATAATAGATTTAGATTGATCAGTTTGTCTAAAGATTTAGTTTAAAGCATTTAATTAAATTTCTATGTTAATTTATATACATTTAGCATAAATAAAATTTTAAATCGAGCAAAAGAAATTTAAAATTTTTTTTAACGAATTTTGCATAGAGAACATTTTTTTATATGGCGGTTTTATCCGAATAACATTTTGAGTATAAGAAGATTTTTTTACAGATAATTATTTTTTATAAAGAAATATGCAGTAGAATGGTCTTTTTTTGAAAGAAAATTCTCGATTATAACAGTTTTTCATACAAAAAACAATTATCCTAAAAGAGAACTTTCATTTTAAACGTTTTTTCCAAAGAAAGTTTTCAGTATAACAGTTTTTTTTTTCTAATAAAAATGTACAATTGAGCAGTTTTATTCGAATAACATTTTAAGTATCAGAATTTTTGTATAGATAATTGTTTTTATAACAGTTTCTTATCAAGATATTTACAGTATAATAGTTTTTTTCTAAAGAAAATGATCAATTTAATAGTTTTTTCTTAAGAACAATTTGAGTATAACAGTTTTCTTTTATGGTAAATTATCTTTATAACAGTTTTTTTTTATAAAAAACAAAAAGTATAACAGTTTATCTTAAAAAAAGATTTCAGTTCAACATTTTTATTTGAAGATATTTATCATTATAACAGTTTTTTTTATAGAAAGTTGTTAATATAAAAGTTTTTAGGAATAATCATTTTGAGTATAACAGTTTTCTTTTATAGAAAAGTGTCTCTAAGAGTTTCTTATAAAGAAAATTGTAATTAAAACAGTTTTTTATAATGAAAGATTTTAGTATTACAGTTTTTTCTAATTCAGATTGTTAATATGTATAACAGTTTTTCTGAAGGGAATTTCGTGTAAAAAAAGTCTTTCAGTAGATGTTTATAACAGAAACATTATTAGTATAACAGTTTTTTGAAAAACATCTGGAGTGTAAAAGTTTTATTCTATAAAAAATATGTTCAGTACAAAATTTTTTTGAAGCTATTTGTCAGTATAACAGTTTCTTTTATAGAAAGTTATTAATATAAAAGTTTTTAGGAATAATGGGGACTAGACGAAATAATGAACTGATTTTAACCGATAGGCTTCGTCCTTCAGCCAAAAGAAGCGTGTATGTGAAGTTTCATTCAATTTTCTTGAAAATTACGGCCTGTACCTTGCGCACAAGGTTTACATGGACAGATGGACGGACATAGCTTTATTGACTCAGAAAATGATTCTAAGCCTATTGGTATACATTAATATACATATTTTTGTATGTTACAAACATCAGCATAAACCCAATATAACCTCCCCACTAATATGGTTTAGGGTATAAACATTCCGTTACTTGCTGCTATTGGTTTTTGTTATTGTAACCAATTAAGAATATATTGCGCTGTGGTTTATTTCTTTTTTTTGACTCCTCAAATTCTTCACTTTATAAGCTACAATTAGGGTTCTATAAATCGACAATCGACTTTTTGTCGAAAAAAGTCGAAGTCGACTATTTTGTTCCAAAAAAGTCGATTATTCGAATATAGTATATGAAAAAAAGTCGAAAAGTCGACCTTGTGAATAAAAGTCGAAAAAAGTTGTAAAAAGTCGAAAAGTCTGAAAAAGTCTAAAATAGTAAAAAAAAGTCAAAAATAGTCGACACTTTAAAGAGAATGGAAAAAAGTCGAAAATAGTCAAATAGTCGTAAAAAGTCAAAAACTCGAAAATAGTAGAAAAAAGTCAAAAATATTCGAAAATTTAAAAAAAAAAGTAGAAAAAAGTCAAAAACTCTAAAATAGTCTGAAAAACTTGAAAAAGTAAAAAATAATCGAAATAAGTCGAATAAAGTTATAAGAAGTCGAAAAGTCTAAAAAAGTCGAAAAAGGTCGATAACTCGAAAATAGTAGAAAAAAGTCACAAATAGTCGAAAATTAAAAAAAAAAATGGAAAAAAGTCAAAAACTCTAAAATAGTCGGAAAACGTCGAAAAAAGTAAAAAATATAGTCGAAAATAGTTGAAAAGTCGAAAAAGCCGTAAAAAGTCGAAAATAGTAGAAAAAAGTCAAAAATAGTCGAAAATTTAAAAAAGTGGAAAAAAGTCAAAAACTTTAAAATAGTCGGAAAAACTCGAAAAAAATAAAAAATAGCCGAAAATAGCCAAAAAGTCGAAATGTCTGAAAAAGACGAAAAAACGTCGTAAAGTCAGAAAAAGTCGAAAATTTGAAAATAGTGGAAAAAAAGTCAAAAATAGTCGAAAATTTAAAAAAAATCAAAAACTCTAAAATAATCGGAAAACTTTGAAAAGAGTAAAATAATGTCGAAAATAGCCAAAAAGTCGAATAAAGTTGTAAAAAGTCGAAAAGTCTAAAAATGTCGGAAAAAGTCGAAAACTCAAAAATAGTAGAAAAAAGTCAATAATAGTAAAAAATTTTAAAAAAGTGGAAAAAAGTCAAAAACTATAAAATAGTCGGAAAAACTCGAAAAAAAATTAAAAAAATAGTCGAAAATAGCCAAAAAGTGGGAAAAAGTAGTTAAGTCGGAAAAGGTTGAAAAGTCGACTATTTTTAACATACTAAAAGTCGAATAGACTAAAAGTCGACTTTTAACTAAATGAAAAGAGTCGAAAAATAGATTTTTCGTTTCAACTATAGAACCCTAGCTAGTAGCTACAATGTAAAATTTAATGAAATTTCTTAAACAAAATACAAAAAATAAACTTGCGCACTCAAAAAAAGTTTACTCGTAGTATTTTTTTTACATATTTAACTAAAGAACAAACACAACATGACGCAGTAGGGGGTCAAATCAATTTATGAACAAAAACACTCATAAATTAACGCGAAAAGAAAAAAAACCTCACAATCATCAAACTGTTATGTATGTGTGTTGTATTTTTCGCTTTTTGCAACAAATATTCCATCAAAAGAGGAAAAATTAAAAACGCCTAAATGTATCCAATTTACTAAACATACAATACATACATACAAACTATGCAGCTGATTTTCCTATTACAAGTTTAATCTAAAACAATTTAAATAAGCGTGGGTTGTATGTATGAGTATTTATTTGTTTTTGTTTTTTTTTAATGTAAAGAGAGAGCATGTTGTAGGCATGAAGTAATGAAACTATATAATAAAAAGGGGGTATTCCTAAAACAAGAAAAAAAATAAAACATAATAACAACAACAGCAACAAAATCTCTATATTAAAAAAGTTGAAAAAAACAAGTATTTTTATGTACGAACAAACGAACAAACATGCTTACATACCAACAACAATAAAATGAATAATAACAGCGCCACAGATATTACATGCTGATGAGATGAGAGAAAGAGCAGTAAGGGGCATTTACTCTCTCTCTTACACTTTGCTTGTTTATGATTGTATGTTTATGATGTATGTACATGTGTGTGTTTAAATAATACCAATACAAACAATAAGGTATTTCCTCACGAAATTTATTTACAAAACACTCGTATTTTATTCGTAAGTTTTTCTTTATTTTTTGTAATTGCTAGTTAGTTGTTGCTGTTGCTGAACGTCACAGTATCCCAGTTGGCAAAATGATGGTAGACGACAGACATTGTCGTTTGACGATTCATAAACGAGATTTTTGAATTTCTCCTCAATTGCTGAAGTAGTTGGCTAAACGACAATGTGTAAGAATTCGTCATTAACGAAAGTATTAGCGACAAAGACCTAAAGGTTGTCTTCATTTAAACCCTGTTAAGGACAAGTTGAATGAGCGACTATATCTTGAATGTTGTCATATATCTAACTCTAATAACGACTATATGAACGACTGATTCTTAAATGTAAATGTAGACAAGACCAAAGAGAAAATTTAAGCGACAAAGACCTGCAGGTTGTCTTCATTAAAACCCTGTTAAAGACAAGTTTAGCGATAACATCTTAAATACGGTCTGCTATTGACAATGTTTAAGACATAATGTAAGATAATGTCTTCTGTCAAACACATATAAGATGAGCGACTATGTCTTGAACGTTGTCATATATCTAACTCTATTGACGACTATATGAACGACTGATTCTTAAACGCTGTCACCAAAAACTGTAAATGTAGACCAAAGACCAAAGAGAAAATATTAACGACAAAGACCTGAAGGTGATGATGACAAGATGAGCGACTATATCTTGAATGTTGTCATATATCTAACTCTAATGACGACTATATGAACGACTGATTCTAAAACGCTGTCACCAAAAACTGTAAATGTAGACCAAAGATCAAAGAGAAAATATTAGCGACAAACACCTAAAGGTTGTCTTCTTTTAAACCCTATTAAAGACAAATTGAGCGACAACATCTTAAATAGAGTCCGCTATTTTGACAATGTTTAAGACAAAATGGAAGATAATGTCTTCTATCAAACACATATATATGATGACAAGATGAGCGACTATATCTTGAATATTGTCATATATCTAACTCTAATGACGACTATATGAACGAGCGATTCTTAAACGTTGTCATCAAAAGCTGTAAATGCAGACAAGACCAAAGACATGATCTTCAATTTCGTTATATAATCCAGTTATTGAAGATACTTTGAGTGATATAGTCTTCAATATTGTCCTATATCAAAGATATGTACATGAGGACAAGATTAGCGACAATGTCCAGAATGTTGTCTGTTGATGATAAGACAAGCGATTTCAATTAGCATCTGGAGGGACGTACCTACACCTATAGATAGAGGGTCTAAGTAGTATCAACAAAAACAAGCATAGACGACAACCTAAACGATATTGTCGACCATAAAATCGTTGACGACCAAGTAGACAATATTGTCGCCTTTTAAATTGTTGACGATAAAGTAGACGATATTGCCGCGCATACAATCGTTGACGATATTGTCGCCTATATATTCGTTAAGGACAAAGCTGATGACAATATCATCAATATGTAGTCGTTGATGATAAAGTGATGGATTTAATCCTCTATAATGTCGTTAGTTAACAGACGAACTGAGCGATATTGTCTCTTATTAAGTCGTCCACGATTTTCGCGACACTTGTTCGAAAATGTCGTTGACAATTTGTTCTGGCTGTTCTACATTTGTCTTCCAGGACTTTACATTGTCGTGTAGCCATCGTTGAGGATGTCTTAAAGACATTTCCAACTGGGATGGTTTGTGTTTGTTTGTATGTACTATATGTGCTTTTTGGGTTTAATTATCAAAATGACCTTCTTATTAATTATTATCTTTATGATGCATAATAATTTACTTAGATTATATTTAATCTTTGTTGCTATTCCTAAAATCTACATACTCATCTTCTTGTTAAATGCTTACTTGTTCTTTAGTTTATAGTTTAAGTGGATTTAGTTTTTGATTTTGAAAACTATCTTTTAACGGCTTTAAACAAATACTAATAAAATCTAAAAGTAAAGAGAAATTTTAAACTAAAAAGTCATTGCCGCTTCTTCGTACGTAAATAAAATCCTATTGTATGTTAAATTTATAATATTATAGCGTAGCAGGTATCCTGGCGCCGTTTTAATGACCTGTACATGCAACAAGTCATAAGTAGGTAGAGAGCGAGAGGGTAGAGATTATATAGACAAGCAGACATTAGTGTTGGAAATACTAGCACTATGCAGCAGTTTAAAGTTTCTTGAGAGAATCATGATCTGGTGAAAAATTTTTTGCGAGAATCTTGATCTGGTGAAAGATTTCTTGAAAGAATATTGATTTGGTGAAAGATTTCTTTAGGAAATCTTCATCTGTTTAAAGTTTTCTTTAGGAAATCTTTTCTTTCTTGAGTCTTGAGCTGTTGAAAGATTTCTTGAGAGAATCTTAATCTAGTGAAAGATTTCTTGAGAGAATATTGAAAGATTTCTTGAGAGAATTTTGATTTGGTGAAAGATTTCTTGAGCTTTAGCTGGTGAAAGTTTTCTTAAGGAAATCTTCAGCTGTTGAATGATTTCTTGAGAGAATCTTGATCCGGTGAAAGATTTCTTGAGAGAATCTTGATCTGGTGAAAAATTTCTTCAGAGAATTTTAATCTAGTGAGAGAATGTTGATCTGGTGAAAGATTTCTTTAGGACATCTTCAGCTGTTGAAAGTTTTTTTAGGAATTCTTTTCTTTCTTGAGTCTTGAGCTGTTGAAAGATTTCTTGAGAGAATCGTGATCTGGTGAAAGATTTCTTTAGGATATCTTCAGCCATTGAAAGTATTCTTTAGGAAATCTTTTCTTTTTATAGAAACTCTTGAGCTGTTGAAAGATTTCTTGAGAGAATCTTGATCTGGTAAAAGATGTCTTGAGAATCTTGATCTAATGAATGATTTCTTTAGAAAATCTAAAGCTAATGAAAGTTTTCCTTCGAATATTTTGAGTTCTTGAGTGTTTGAAGATCGATATCGAGATCTGCAGAAGATCCTTGATCTAATATTTGATTTCTAGTGATCTGTTAAAAAATTTCTTTACAGATTTTTTCATGAACAAATAGAATGCTTTATTTTTGCCCTCAACTGCAATATTCCTGTTCTATTGTGTCATCGTTGTTATATTATTGTTGTTGTTGTTGTGAGTAATATAAACGTCTATATATGAGAGAGTGTTTTTGTGCGGGTATGGGCGAGTTTTGTTTTTTTTTCTTTCTTTGAGAGCGTATAAGAGTGAGTGTTTAACTCAAGTGGTTTTCACGATATGACGTATATTCATAAATTGTTGTTGTTATTGTTGTTGGTGGTATTTTCTGGTTTTACTTGATGTTATTGTTGTTGTAGGGTATTCCTCTTGTTTATTTGAATGTATAGTAAAGTATCTGTGTGTGTGTGTGTGAATATTGTGTTTTTTTGAAATCTGTGATAATTTTGGTTTTTGTTGTTGTTTGTGATTTGTAGCCGTCAAGTGGGTTGTATGGAATTCAAAAGAAATTCTTAAAATTTTCTTAGAATTAAAAACAACTTTACAGATCGTTGTCTCATCTTCGTCATATTGTTGTTCTTATTCTTATTGTTGTTGTTCTTGTGTTTTTGTTTTGACTTTTTCTATTTGTTTTTAATCTTAAAATTCACAGATTATTTTTAATGACTTGATGGTTGCCTTGTTGTTGTTGTTGCTGTTGATCTTTTAAAGGCTAAAAATAGATCTATATTTTTTTCTTGTTTTTGTTGTTTGTTCCTTTTTATAAAAAAGTCAATAAAATAATAATTAAGATAAAAATTTAATAGGTAACACTCACTTGTATAACAGAAGACTTGATCAAATTATTTATATTCCAGACATGATCGAGTTGTTTTAAATTGTTGTTTGATTATTATCATGCAACACTTTTTCATTTAATAAAAAAACATTTTTGTTAATTTCCCTTTTTTCAATAAAATTTTTTTTTTATATTTTTATATATTTTTAATATGTTGTTTTTGTTTTATTTTGCAAATATTTAAATTTCACATTAATTATTCAATTTAATTATTTATTTATAATTAAACATGTTTGAAGAAAAATGAGATTATTAATCTTTTTTCTGCTGTTGTCACGATTGTATAAATTAATTTATATTCTTTTTTTGTTATAATAATATTTAATATTTCTACAATTTCTGTATAATTTCTTATTAAAACTTTTTTTCTTAGAAATTCTTTTTTTAATTCTATATAATATTTTTTATTTATTTATTTCATTGCCGCTTCTTCTTCTTTTATTTAATTATTCTTCTTTTTATTTAATTATTTAAATTATACCACACTTTTTCACAATAATAAATATATATTTTTTTTTATTATAAAAACACGTCCGTCATTCGGTCACATTCTTACTATTCAATAAATACAATATTTAAATACAAAACAAAAATCGTTTTAATTTTATAATAGAAAAATGTTTTTTCTATAAAAAAAGAGCAAGCGAACGCGCGTTTTAGTTTGAAAAAAAAATTCAACACATTGCCACTCAAAGTACGATCAACAACTGTTTGATTGTGCTACCGTAACAGTATTTGTTTCGATCATACTACTTGAAACACATAGATACACCAATACACTTATACTCACCAATACTCAGACTATATAGACGTTTTAAACATACAGACAATAGAGTACATATATACATACAGAGTACATATGGATATGATATGAATTGGTTGCTATTGTCGTTGTCTTCGTCTTTTGGCTAGACGTCAGTCTGGCAGTCTTTGCTTTGGCAGCAGTAACAGCAACAACAATAGCAACAATACAAAATCAACCAACAGGTCTATAAAGTTTAACTAAGCAGACAGACAGTCAGCCTTATAGACAACAGATACGTTAATATGTACGTATGTATGCTCATACACACAGCTAACACAACAGAATCAAGCAATCAAGCAGTTAAATCAAATAAACTACATACATACATAGTATGCTCAACTAAATAATGACCACCGTTGCCAGATGAAGAATAACGCTATTTTGTTTTGGATCTTAAGGAAGTTTATTTCAAAACATTGAAATTCTAGATCTTGACTTAAGAAGTTTAAGTCTTTAGTAAAGTATTTAGTCAAATCTATAGCATAGTATAATCTAGTCTAGACATAAACTCTAGTCTATAATCTAGTCTATAGTCTAGTCTATTGTCTAGTCTATAGTGTAGTCTATAGTCTGGTCTATAGTCTAGTCTATAGTCTAGTCTATAGTCTTGTCTATAGTCTAGTCTATAGTCTAGTCTATAGTCTAGTCTATAGTCTAGTCTATAGTC